>NC_056747.1:537190547-537275136 GCF_019279795.1 Protopterus annectens | reverse complement strand
TTCATTTCCCATTTTTTGCCCTCATAAATTCCTCTTCTCTTTCTCAAAGACCTTTCTGTTTTGCCAACATAAAAACTAAAACACTCAGTACAGTGTCCCAAATATACTATTCCTTGCGTTGCACAATTCGTATAAATGTTGGCTTTAAAACAAAAATTCCTAGAGGGAATATACAAAGAATCTCCATTTAGAATGTATGTGCATTGCTTGCAACTTCCACATTCATAAGTGCCTTTTTTCAAATTCTTGTTGTTACTAATTCTTTCTTGTGGTTGAAATGTTTCAAATAGTTCCTTTATGTTGGTGTCCCTACGTCTAGTAAATCTGGGATACCTCGGAATATGTTTACTCTTGACAAACAGGCCTGGTGTGCTCAACTCAAGGTCATAGAGTCATATAGGAGTGAACAAATAAACAATAACCAAGATTGTGTAATGGCTTACACATTCCTGTCTTCTTGCGTAGTCTCCATTTTATTTTATATATTAATCATAGATTTTGTATAGTCTTCCAACTTTGGTTTAAGGAGTCTGTAAACTGAAAATTCACCATTGATGCCATTAATATGAAAACCAGCTTTTGCAACATTAAAAGTAATGTGCAGTAAAAGAATTTCGAGACATATATTTGTGAGGACTGTGCACTAAGCTGTTTCTTTAAGAGTTACAATTTTAGATTTTTGCAAATCATTTGTTACAATTGTTTTCCTGTTGAGTTCAATAGTCTCTTTCATTGTAAAAGAAATGTTCTGATGCATCAAAGAATGCCATTAGAAAAACAAAAACGGCTTCCCTTCAAAAAGGCTTTGTTGGGCTGTTATGGAATCTGGCTAGGTGATGGTACATCGGATGAGAGAACGCTTTACATAGATGTAAATCAAAGGGATTACCATCTGGTCTAATTCAAAGTCAATAACAAAATGGACTTTACACACGTACTTCATCAAGTCCAAGAAGATGATGTGTATTTTGTCCCCACACTATATGTATATGTATATGTGTGAAATTGTGTATGCTTGTGTATATGTGTTAGAATGGTGTTGGAATGTGTGCTTGTCTGTGTTGGGTGTGTTTGCTTGTGATAGTACCAGTGCACCGGCATTGTGCATATTGGTAGTGGTTAGACAGCACAGTTGTTTGGACTGCATTAAACATTTAACTAAGAGCCATGCAATACAAAATTGGTTTGTTGATCAACAATGAGGTTTTGCTTTATGTGACTTCTGAATGCCTCTGAATTACTAGTTAGCTGTGTAGTGTTAATAAAGTAATAGCAAAGTGCAGTTAATGTAAGGAATTTAACTTCTCTGAATCCCCCATATGTTTAACAACAAGCATTTTATTACACATTTTGTTATTTTTGCCAAAAAATTACTCAAAGCTTTAGTAGCCACTGAAACATGGCTTCATAACTCTCAAATCGTGCTGAACCCAAAAAAGACCCAATTACAACTAACTTTCCCTAAATCCCCCTCTCGTGAAAAAAACAAATTTAAAGACCTCTCTCTTGATAGTCCAACTACTGAAGTCACTTCTCATAGCAAACTATTAGGGGCGATGGTGGATTATGATCTTACATTCGATTTGAATATACAAAATTGCATAAGAAAAACTCATCAAAAGCTAGGGATGCTCTACAGAGCCAAAAACTTTATCAACGATGCAACTAAAACTAGACTTGCCAGTACTTATCTCCTCCTGGCTCTTCTTTATGTTGCTCCCATCTTTACTAACCTTCAGGCTTCACAAAAACTGAAACTTGAAAAATGTTTCTGAATGTGCAGTGTCAAATGTCATCATCTCTTTACTGCTTTTGTTACAGACTCCTTCATGTCCAGCACCAGAATGTATTCCAGCAATTCTCCATCTCTAGAGATGCCGATATAGGAAAATGTGCAATTGTAACCCAAGATACTCCATCTGAAATAGCTGTAGACTGCAGAAGACGAGCAGCAAAGTGAATAAGTCTGAGTTGGTGCTTTGTTTAATAAACGTCAGACTCTTGCCCAGTCGCATTAATGATACACTGGTGCTGTATATAAGATAGCTGTGCAACTGAGAAGTGGAGAATAACAGATCAGGTGCATGACAAAAAGACACACACAGGCTTTGTTGTGTATACTTGGCCAGTACACCTAAAGCAGCTCTTATAAAGTTAGTCATATTCACTTGTGCTAAAACATCAGATATTCTAGTGTTGTGCAGTAAAGTGCAATGACCTTCAAGTCTCAGCCTTGTATTTATTGATAACGGAACAATAAACAACATTCTGTGAAAATAAATTCTTCTAGCAATTGTAATCACTATGTACATTTTTCCTCAATGCAGAAATTACATGGAGATTACTCTATTGTTTCAAAAAAGTGCAGATTTTAATCCTTGGATTGTTTTCACTGCCCTACTTGCATAGGAATGTAGCCTTTCCCCAGATAATAAAGAACACATGCCATTAGAGATTTTTGTAAGAGACAATGGCACACAACCTCTCCGTCCTTCTCTTTGAAAACATTCAGCACTTGAAACTAAACTGTTGGAGACACGTTCTTGGAAAGTATATGCTGAAAAGAAAAAAACAGATTTATGATTTATGAAGTCTTTTTATAATCCAAAATATTTTAATTTTTTTACCATTTATTCCACTGCAGTTTATTCCAAATTGCCAGTGATCATTGAACTTTATAACCCCTTTAACATTAATATGTGCATTAGATGCTCTCACAACAGATGAATCTTTTCACACCTGGTAAAGTCCATCACTGAGAGGTTTTACTTTGGTCTCCCTCAAACTCTCTGTATTGTAGGATACATTTGCATAAGTGCAATGATCAAAGCATCATTACGCCTCAGTGTTTTACAATACTTTGAGATGCTCTAACTTGGTGGCTAAATCTTCAGAATCACCCCAAACCACTCCATTCTTTCCAGTCTCATAATGACAATGGAATGCCAAGAATAATAGAGACATTCTTCACAGTTCCTGTTTCTCTGATTAAGCTATTCTAGTGACATGGTAATGAGCCTAGAGCCATGAAGGAATGTGTGCCTTCTTTCTCCTGACATTTCAGGTGTTATATTTTACAATACATAAAATGTTTGATTTCACTTTTTATTGATCTGACATAGAAACAACAACACTGTGACTATATATTGCAGTTCAGTGTTCTACTGATTTTTGACATCAGTGATACCTTTTCAGGAAGAAATGGCACCAATGTATTACAAGAAGAAATGATAAAATCAGTGGAAAATTAACTATACAATGCTGTCCTGACAAAGTCATTTTAGAAATCATTGTATTCATATGACATCCAATGCTCCATTATATAAGTAAATAAAACAAATGTTGTTTATATTTGGGCTTGTAGACTTTCTTTCCTCATGACCAAATGCATACAGATTAGACTTCTTTGAAGCTCACATTACAATAAAAATAATCCATGTACAAGTTCAATTTCATTCATTATAAAACACTTTAAGCAGAAAATATTGAAAAGCCATCTTGGAAAATGAAATGTTAACAGGCAAGGTAATAATACTTATCCCAAATGCAAGATCCAAAATTGCAGGTGCCAGAAGGCCAAAAAAATGAACACAACTGAGATTCAAACAAAGCAGTAGCAAATTGTCAAACTCATTGTTATACCATTACAAGGTCTTATTTTGTTTTGTTTTTTTTTCTCCAGGGGAGCTTTACCACATGTCTCCCCACCTCTGCTACTTGTATCTAGTGAAAACAAGTCTGTTTTACAGCAGGGAAGGAAGAATATTTTGAGTTGCTGAAGTTGCAGCTCCAATATTCCCATTATTACAGTTATAGTCTTTGGAATTTCCAAAAACGCCATATAAAAATAGTTGAGCTGTTGAATTAATTTTATACACACATCCTTATGCATAGACATGTGCTGTTTGTCCATCTATGTCTTTGAGCATGCATGCAGAAGGCAGAGTGACAGATTAAGGGTCAGAAACATGCCTCTTCATTTATTTGCTTAAGAATTCTGAAGAAAGCCAAAACATATGGGAATAATGAACAATAAAAAGTATGAAACTCTGTCTGGTATTACTGACTGACTGTAAATCTCACTGATTTACCAGAACATCAAAAATGTATGAAGGATAGTGTAAAAATATGAAGTAATATTCGAGACAGTTTAGACATATGGTCAGAAATATACTATATATGCAAGGTGACTAGCTCATAAGCAATTGTTAAAACCACATCTGGAGTTCAGGGCATAGATGAAAAAAACATGATGGACAGCAGTATTCCTGGGCATCTGATAGTAATAAAATACCACAACAGAAATGAGCAGTATGGTGGGAGGTTGGTATAATGGTTAAGGTGTTTACCTTACAGACACAGGGTGCAAGCTTTGATTCTCACATGGGGTAATTGGCTAAGCTTAAATGACAAGGGCAGTTAGACTAGTACTAATCTATAAACCTATAATGTTATTTCCCAATGAAATAATTCTACATCTAAACATAAGTTTTACTGAAAAATGATCTAAAACATTTATATGTTTAAAAACTAAACACCCAGGAAAGCTTATATTGTCACATTCCAATTTAATAAAGCAACCAAACACCAAAAGACATTTGACAACCTTTATTGTTTAAACATAAAGGAATAAGGCTTAAAAACCTCAGCTTTGGCCGGCTAAGATCTAGCTGTATTCAACTGGATGTATAAGAGAATTTAAGTACCTTTTTATCTGCACTTTTTTCAAATAATACAGTATTTAAATTGATTTAATTGTGTTGCATGAATATTAACTGAACTGGAAGTTTTGACACTGTTCTTCAGTTAGTGCTGGCTTGAATTTTATTGTCTGTTAGTAATTGCAGGTGTGGGGGTAGCCACATTTTTTATTTCCTGTCAGTGCCTATTTAAGTGGTACAGTTTGAAATATTTTATGTTTAAAAACCTCAGCTTTGGCCGGCTAAGATCGAGCTGTATTCAACTGGACATATAAGAGAGTTTAAGTACCTTTTTATCTGCACTTTTTTTCAAATAATACAGTATTTAAATTGATTTAATTGTGTTGCATGAATATTAACTGAATTGGAAGTTTTGACTTGGTTCTTCAGTTAGTTTCCCTATCCACCCTCCCTGTTTTTGCTTTGGTGTTAATCTTAGTGGCCTTGAAACTGCCCGCCCCTCTTGTAAATTTGTGTTTGGATACTCCTTCTGCGCCCATCTCATTTGCTCACTCAACTGAGTGCAGTGAGATCATATTCTGATTTCAGGCACTCCTACTGTGTACAAAGAGAGCATCTGGGAAAGAGAACAAAAAAAATTAAGCTTGTTTCCTGCCTTTCCTGTGGTCTAGACTGTTTGTAGGCTTCTGAGCCCCCAAGCCCTTCTGTGTTGGAGGGACACCTTCTAGCTTAGTTTTGTTTCTTATAACTTGCCAGTTTTCTAGTTTCAGCACTCAAATCTGTTTCTTTGAGCTCAGCACTTGTTCAGAACTCATTGTAAGCAGTAAATAAGCTGCAAATTACTACAGCACTCAACTTTCCTCACTTGTCTAAAGGAAAGCAGTTTTTAGTACTTAATAAATAAGCACCTATCCAGGCATGTCTAAGGGTCAGCTCCCAGTGATTTCTCCTGTCTACCTGATGAATCTGGGCATCTTGGGGCAATGCAGCAATTGCCTCATGTACACAGACAACCCCCTCCTCCTACCACCCAACACTACAACCTGTGAGAGATGCACTTATATAGCCAAACTGGAAGCAAAGCTCTCTTCACCCAAGACTGGAGTAGACAGTCAAGAGCAGAAGGTAAACACTTGCACCACACCACACTCATCACATAGTCCCTCAAAACCTACATCACCAAAACACACACATAGAAACACAAAACAGACACCTACATTCGCGGAGGCTCTCAATAAAAACCTGCCCAAGCATCAGGGACATCCAAATTATAAACGCAAGCAAACTCCACCCCCCCCAACACAACCAAAATGACACATAGCCCACAAACTCAGTGTGCCACTCAACCACAGCCTATAAGGCATAACAACGTACCCAACACTCTAGTCATAGGTGACTCTATAGTCAGGCACACTGATGTTCCACTCACTAGACTAAACAAGGAGAAAGTTACTGTCAGCTGCCTGTCAGGTGCCAGGATCTGCCACATAACGCATGCACTCAGGTCACTCCACAATAAGTACAAATATGACACTGTCATTGTCCATGTTGGTGTGAATGACCTGAGACGTACCTCCCTGGACTACATGAAAAGAGACATGGAGGAGCTCTCTGATCTTGTATCCCAGGCAGGTATGACCCTAACCCTGAGTAGCATCCTGCCATCACCCAGAATGATACCACAGTACAAGGACAAAATGATTGACTTCAACAATTGGCTAAGCTTCTGGTGTCATTCTAAGGGGATCCAGTATTTGTCTGCACCTGTCGCCCTTAGGATTCCGGATACTGGCTAAGGCTCTTGCCACCCCTATAGTGCCTTTTTTAGGCAAGGTTCAAATGACAAATTCACCACCGTAACAGGTACAAGCAAGCAAAATCAGAGGGTAATGCTACTCAATGCTAGAAGTCTAAACCTCAAAATGCACTCAATCGAGGCACTTCTTAAAATGGAGAACATCGACATCTGTGCAGTGACAGAGACCTGGTTCAAAGCTCCACAGAGCACCCCTGCATTACCAGGTTATAATTTATACCACACCTTTCGGCCACCTAACCCAGAACGAAGCACTAAAGGTGGAGGTGTGTCCATATTCATTAAGGATATCCACACTTCCAGGCTAGTTGCACAGCATAATGCATCCGAGATTATCCAAGTGCAACTAACTCTGGGCAAGACCGCAATCCAAATTGTAGCTTGCTACAGACCCCCCACCATGCCCCAGGAATTCCACTCCTCATTTCTTGATACACTGGAAAGTATTAGGGTACAACCCAACACCCTAATAATGGGGGATTTCAACTACCCCACCATTAACTGGGAAAACTACTCCTGTATCAAGTCTTTTTCTCAACGTTTTCTAGAATTCATAAATTCCAATGCCTTGGATCAACTTATTCACACCCCCACCAGGGGCAGCAATATCCTAGACCTGGTCATTACCAACATGGAAAACCCGTGTTCCACACCAAAGGTCAATTCCTCGTTGGTCAGATCCGACCACAAGCTAATCAGCCTAGACATCCACATCCCACCCACACCCCCAATTAGGGAAACCATCGTAAAAAACTTCTCCAAAGCCAACTTCACACTTCTTAAGATAGAAGTGACAAACTTCATGACACCCATGCAGATGGACAATAGAGGTATGACTTCTGAATCCTACACAAATGCACTTTATAAGCACTTACACAAGTGCATGGATCATGCTATCCCTAATAGAACCAAGATGTTGTCCTCCAAAAAAAGGAAGCCAATCTGGTGGTCCTCTGCCATAAACAAACTCTAAAACAGAAGAAAGAAATTGTTGCAGAAAAGAGTAAAATCCCATGACTGGAGGAAATCCCTGGTCCACCACAGTAAGAAGCTGAGATCCCTCATAAAATCCTCCAAAGCTAGTTATGAAAACAAAATTGCCACTGACTCTAAAGACAACCACAAAGCATTCTATAGCTATGTCAAGAATCTCAATGGGAACACTCAGATCTGCTCTGAGTTACAGCACAATGGCACTAAATATACAGAACCAACTGATATTGCCAACATCCTAGCAAATAGGTTCAGTGCTAACTTTACCCCCCTCTCACCCCCTAGAGGGCCCATCTCTATACCGGAAGAATGCAAAGTTCCTATAATCATGGCTGCACAGATAAAAAACACACTCTCCAAAGCCAAGAACACAGCATCCATGGGACCTGACAATATCCCAGGCTGCATTCTACATGAACTACAGAATGAACTGCACCCTACCTAAGTACCATGTTCAATCATAGCCTCACCTCAGGCTTTGTACCCACTGAATGGTGCACTGTGACAGTTATCCCACTCCACAAAGGGGGAGCCACAACAGACCCCGGGAACTACCGCCCCATTAGCCTGACGAGCCTGGTCTGCAAGGCCATGGAATGTATCATCATGGAACTCATAAACAAAGACATTGGTAATCTCCAAACTCTGGACCCTACCCAGTTCAGATTTGTAAAAGGCAGATCATGTCTCCTAAACCTGATTGACTTCTTTGAAGCAGTCACCAAAGCCATAGATGAGGGTAAAATGGTTCACACAGCTTATCTAGATCTCGCCAAGGCTTTCAACACCATCCCCCACTCTGGAATTATAGATAAGCTCACTAAACTAGGTATAAATCCCTATGTCACAAGATGGGTTGCCAACTGGCTCATGGACAGAACCCACACTGTGAAAGTAGCGGATTCCAAATCCAACTTCAGACCAGTGACAAGTGGAGTTCAGCCCTGGGTCCTCTCCTGTTTGGTATCTACTTGTCTGAAGTGCATGCTAACACAGAAGGTCTTTGGCTAACAAAGTTTGCAGATGACTGCAAACTAGGAGCCATAATCGAAACACCTAATGATGTGGACAAACTACAAAAGGGCCTCACTGAGACAGATACCTGGTGTCAAAGCCATGGCCTGAAGCTCAATGCCAAAAAGTGTATTGTCATCCCCTTTGGTAAAAACTCTGTACCCATGAACTACCACATAGCTGGTAGTCTACTTAATGCCGAAAATGTGATAAGAGACCTTGGGACACAGGTGGACAGTAGTCTGTCCTTTGATATTCACATTGCCACAGTGGTCAGGAAATCCTTCTACGTGGCTCATCTCATCACAAAAGGATTCTCGTCGAGAAAAAAAGAGGTCATTGTTCCCCTCTACTTATCACTCATTAGACCCATTATAGTGTACAGTGCCCCTTTTGGTATGTACCTCACAAGATATCTACAACAACTGGACCACAGAAATACCTCACAAAGAGAATTACTGGCCTCAGATAGATGCCCTACGCAGACCGTCTCAAAAAACTACAGCTTTACTCCATCGCATATCGCCTACTCAGGGGCGATCTCTGCCTAACATACAAAGCTATGTCAAACCCAGAGCTGTTGGACATGCTCCACTTAAATCCCAATCCCTCCGAGCTACACGCTCTAGGGACCTAAAGCTTGTCACCACAATAAATAGAACATGCTGGAGGGATAGATTCCTGTCCCAGAGACTTCCCATACTCTGGAACAGATTACCTATCTATGTCAAACAGAGCTCCTCATTAGTACTCTTCAATAAAAATCTTGATGATTGGATGGGAAATGGGAAATTCACCCCAGGGATCACTTCTGTGGCTCTGCTCGACAGGGGCACAGGAAAATAATTTTCTTGGGTGGCGAAAGCCAGGGTAAATTTTTTGGCTATGCTTATATAGGCCCTAGGGCCAATAGCCTAGTACCTACCTATGAAATGCATCAAACTTTACTAAACATAACTTTCTTTCATTGCATATTGACAAAAATTAAATGACCATCCATAATGGTAGCGCAACTCCACTCACCCTTGAGGAATAAGCAGTGTCCTCCATCTGCTCACTCATCCTCACACTTCAGGCAGCTTTCAGCTGCTCACATTCATCCCAAAACCTTATTTCCATTCAAACCATCATGTGAAAGCAGCATCCACACACTTATTGCTATGATGGCTTAGTGGTTAACTACACTGACTAATAATGTACAGGGTCATGTGTTTGAGCCTTTCAGAAGCAGTTTATTTCTAGGGCCAATAGCCTAGTACCTACCTATGAACCTATAAAATCATTTTCTTGGGTGGCAAAAGCCCGGGTACCTTTTGGCTAGGCTTATATAGGCCCTAGGGCCAATAGCCTAGTACCTACCTATGAACCACTCCAGACTTCCTTCCTCCAACTATACATTGGAGGGGGAATAGAAGAAGGGAAAGCCTGTCCCTCTTCTCCACCCAAACCAACAACTTCCATAATAAAAAGGGGAGGGGGACAGGCGGGCAACAAAATCATGCCAAAATGTGGATCCCAATGGGCAACTCCCCTCCTAAAAGCCCTAAGACACTCCCATCTCCCTACCTCCCTTCATCCTTCCCCTAGTTAACCCTTTATTGCCTATTTTCCCTGTAAAGCCTGCCTTTTTTACCTAACCCCCTTCCCCTCCTTGCTCAACTACACCCTCCCCTCCCCACTACAAATGTCCCATGACAAATTTGTTCCAAACATCATTTGTTCTCAGTATGGTACCAGTGCACTAAAACTTGTAAGTTAAAGACTGATATGCTCTTTGCTTAGGTGGGTTAAAAATGAATCAGATTTTTATTAACTGGCAGTGCTCAAGATGTGTAACAAAAATCATTCCCACACCACCATAACTACCAGCCAAGAACCTGTTTAAAAATCAGTCATATTCCAAATTAGTAGGGCAAGTAATTACTTTAGATATGACTAATAAAAGAAATATTATAAAAAAAGAGGAAGAGCAGGTGTTATTTTGTTTAAAGCATGTCAGGCTGGTAAGGGTATATCACACATTATAAATGTATTGTGTAATCACTGCAAATGCAGGATGCTAAGCTAGATAGAAAGATTCTGATGGCGTTATACAATGACATCACTGTCTGAAGTTCAGTTGCATCAAAGCTATTAGTAATAAATACTAGTATTTAGTTATTGTATAATAGCAGTAAGACACTCGCCATGCTTGTGTGTTATTGTGTCACTTCTGGGATGACATAACTGGTTTCACATGATGCTTTGACATAACCCATGGAATGAGACTGCTACAGCAAAAATCCCTGTTAAGGTTAGGCCTGTGCTGGGATTTACTTGAGCTGGTATGGGTTGATCTCAGTGGGTTAAAATTCTAATGCCAGGCATTAGTAAATCCCAGCATAACCCCACTTTCACACATGGACAGATTATTTTGGTTATGCTGTTATTTGCATTATATTGTCACTGTTTTTCTATCTTATTTTAGCCTTTAAAACATTGATGGTGTATTTTTACACTGAGCAAATTAACATCTCTAACAATTGTACTGTACATTGAAATGAAGCAGTTTGTTTGAATAAATCCCTTCGGATCAAAATTGAACATGTTTAAATCATTGAAACTACAAGTGAAAGAACTGAAATGGATTTCTAGAGATTTTCTATGCCTGACATGATCTAGTGTGATCTGTTTATGTTCACAGCAGTGTGCTCACAAATGGAGAACTGACATCACAGAAAGCATACTTCGCATTCTAACTTCATGTTGTGCTCAGGTAAATTATTACAATGACTTTAATAGTTTGCTGTAATTTTGTAGTATGTTCAATAGGTCGGCATCCAGCCTGTACCATGAAAAAGATCAGCTCTGCTAAAGAGTAAATAATACAGGAAGTACACAAAAATGTGTGCATCTGTCGATGATTAGTAGGCACTTCCATCACATTTTAGAAATGTTTGTAGTCAGTGGCTGAAATTTCATAATATTTTTTTTCTGAGATTTCACTGGAAATGGTATGCAGTGTTTAGCAAGGGAATGTAATGGTAGATTTATTAAAAAGTAGACATGTCATTAATTTCTTTAAATGTGATTACTTTTCTTCCATGAGTAATTCAGGAATTTGCTCACAGATGAGGCATTTTAACCATTGAGGTAGGTCCTGTTTTTCTCTCCCACTTCATGAATGATAATAGACTGCCAGGCTTAAATGTGGGATAGTAGTGTTTGGTATCATAATGTCCATTGCTAACGTGCAATTCCAGGGTCTGGCCTTTAAAAAACAAGTATATAGTATCTTGTAGATATTTTTCTTCCACTACAACACAACAGTATCAGATTTGAAGGTGTATGGGGTACAACCACCACACACACACACACACACACACACACACACACACACACACACACACACACACACACACAGCCACACCAGAGTCTCCTCCAAATTTTTTTAACTTATTTTTAGCAGATTCAAATCTGGTTCCTTTTCAAAAATTGCACCCCACACCGCCGTCTGAGTCACATTTTAGTCATGTAGTGTACATAATAGAGTCTTTGTCCTACTACTAATCCTAAATTACTAGTACCATGAAGCAGTAATGCTGCTATCAGTCTTTATATATGTATATAGTCCTTTTTATACTGCACTGCTGTTGGGATGACCTATATTAATGTCATGTAAATGTATGATACATATCCATCCTTTATGAAAAATGGAGAGAAAAAAGGTGAGGTGAAAATCATAAGGGAAACTAATAAGAAATGCAGTGTTAAATCAAATTATGTATGATGGTGCATCTACAACATTTCACCCTTAACCTCATGTTTTAAAAGTAAGGATACTGTCTTAGCAATCAGGATGTATACACATTCAGTACAAGTAACCACTATAGAACCATCTGTTTTCAAGGTGTGTGTGTGTGTGTGTGTGTGTGTGTGTGTGTGTGTGTGTGTGTGTGTGTGTGTGTGTGTGTGTATATATATATATATATATATATATATATATATATATATATATATATAAAAAAGCACTTTACTGTCTTGAAATAATGAAATCTCGAATTTCAGTATCCTGTGATGAAAGTGCAGTCGAGCAAAAATGCACTTGATTGAATTTGAAGTCTCAAATTTGTGGTTGTGGTGGCACAATATATGGAATTAGCTGTGTTTGTAAGGTGTGGTGTGCTGTGGGATATGGTTTGCCTGCCATTGTGTGGATATATGTGGATATTTAGGTATGTGCTGTTTTTTTAAGGATTTTATGTAGGGATTTGAATGCATGAGAGTGTGTTGGGAAGTTTTTGGTGCAAGTTTGAGTAGGTAGGTTAGAGTGTGAGTGCATAAGTGTTGAGAGTGGTGGTGTTTGTACGTATGTGGTGTGTGTTTGTGCAAGAGGAATATATAGAGTATGTAGTGGTGGGTTTAGTGTCTTTGTCTTTTTAGTGCGACCTCAGAGTTAGTACATATATATATATATATATCAGTAGCAGGGGTGTGGGGGGGGGGAGCGCTTGCCCCCCCTGCTTATATGTAGGGTAGGTATGTGATATGTAGGGTAGGTGTGTGTATTGGTGGTGTTGTGTTTTGTTGGTTTGTTGTTGTTTGGGGAGGAAAGTGTATGCATGTCTGTGTGGTGGAGGGTTTATTTAAAAGTCGCGATTTTGAATTTTGTGCTTCTGGTGTTTTGATATTGTGAATATTCTGCTTTATAGTCTCGAGATACTGAAGTTCAAGATTTCAGTATTTCAAGAATATAAAATGAATCTTTATATATATGTAGGTAGAGAGAGAAAGAGATAAAGGTATACTGGATTTAAATGAAAATATCTAAAGTAGACTGCAAAAACAGTGACTGCATATGGAAGTCAATGTCAGCACGCATGCACTGAAAAACAGGTCCTACACATGTAATCATTTGCTTTTTTGCCCCACACCCTCGGTTACTTATATGTACTAACTCTGAGATTGCATAAACACAGGGTAAGGGCAAATTTCCCAACTTTTAGATTTGAGTGTTCTTACACACCTGTAGATCAACATTTGACCAGGTCACTATCACCCATATATATATATAGATATATATATATATATATATATAAAATAAGAGAGAGCGAGATATACACATACACCACAAATATACATATAGTTAATTTGGTAAATGTTTTTCTGTAATATGATCTTTTTCAGCCCAAGCCAAGAAGTATGTAAAAGAAGTGATGTATTTGCAAAATATGAGATATTTTAGTGAGAATATAACAAATAGAAATCTGCATCCATGAATAATGCACTGTTATGGGTTGTTCTTTTTAGCATTTCTGGCACTTTTACTTAGAAAAGAAATTAAATCAGTCCAGTTTCTGTACACCAATTTGTAAACAACTGTTGTTTTCCAGTGTTTATGAATAATGAATGTGGGTATCATGCTTTTTGTCATACCTCTCAACTGTCCAGATTTTTGCTTCATATGTTTGGCTTATTCTTCAGAAAAATAGTTTTTTTCTGTCAAATCACTGAGGACTGAAATAACTAATGTCATACATTTGAGTTTCAGACTTAATTTCCTTCAGAAAATGCATGCTCAAATAAATGCTGTTATTCTAGCAACTTTCTAAGTCTATACAGTAGATTCCCTCTTATGGGGTCTCACTGGGCCTGGCCCCTCCGCTGGTGTACGAATGGCTGGATAATCAGAAAAAGCATACAAATTAGCATTTATAGGTTATAAATCAGCTAGAATAACAGGATTTGTGTTGGTATGACATTTTTTAATGAATATGGAATCTAAAACTCAAATGTCTGTCATTATTTAGCCCAGAGGAGGTGGAAGTGTTGTTCTTTGTTGTCTTTTGCAAGGACTATAGCAGAAATTTGATGACTGGTTAAAGAGAGGTTGGATAAGAGGGGTTTTTTACTGTAAGAGCAATATATAAAATCTGTCCCTATTTTTGTGCCTTTGTTCCTGCATTATTTTAGGCTTTGTCCAGATTTCTTGGGCTAAGAGGTTCATAGGTTCATACTAGGCTATCTGCCCAAGGGCATTTATAAGCCTAGCCCATAGTTATGTGGCTTTCGCCACCCCTTTAGTTTGAATAAAAACTATGCCTATCATTTTGCTGTGCCTCTGTCAAGCAGTGACACTGAAGTAATCCCTGGGGTATATCTGCGATCTCCCATCCATTGGTCAAGATTCCTCTTGAACAAGGCCAGAGAGGTGCTCTGCCTCACATGTACCGGGATTTTGTTCCACAGCATAGGGAGTCTCTGGGTGATGAATCTGTCCCTCCAGCATGTTCTATTTATAACCGTGTGAAGGTTTAAGTCTGCGCGGGGGTTGTGGTTCTGAGGGATCTAGATTTTTTGAGGTGAAGCATATTCATCAAATCTGGGTTTGACATGGCCTTATATGTCAGGCACAGGTCACCTCTGAGCAAGCGGTATGAGACTGAATAGAGCTGGAGTTCTTTCAGTCGGGCAGCATAAGACATATTTTTGAGACCCTTTATCCTTTTGGTGAGGAACTTTTGGGGCCTTTCAAGCTGCAGCAGGTGTCTGGTCAGATACATTCCGAGCGGGGCATTGTACTCAATCATAGGTCTAATGAGTGATGAGTACAGGGGGACGATGACCTCCCTTGATCTAGATGTGAATCCCTTCATGATCAGGTAGGCGCTATAGAAGGTTTTCCTAACTACTTTAGCAACATGAGTGTCAAACGAAAGGCTACTGTCAACCTGGGTCCCCAGATCCCTGATGACTTTTTCTGTGCTCAGTGGATTGCCACCTATATGGTAGCTAGGGGTAACCTTGTTTTTCCCGAAGGGTATGACTATGCATTTTTTGGCGTTTAACTTCAGGCCATGGCTCTGGCACCAGTTATCCGTTTCTGTGAGGCCCTTCTGGAGGATATCTGTGTCAGATGTGTTTCGACTATGGCCCAGTTTGCAGTCATCTGCAAACTTTGTCAGCCATAACCCTCCTGTGTTTGCTTGTACTTCAGAAAAGTAGATGCCGAACAAGAGTGGACCCAGGACTGAGCCCTGTGGGACACCACTTGTGACAGGCTTTGAGTCTGACATGGCTCCAGCAACTCTGACCCTGTGGGTTCTGTCACTTAGCCAGTTTGCAACCCATCTTGTGATGTATGGGTTTACATTCAAGCTGATGAGTTTTCGATGATACCTGAGTGGGGTATTGTGTCGAAGGCCTTTGCCAGGTCGAGGTAGGCTGTATGGACTGCCTTTCCCTCATCAATGGCCTTGGTGACTGTCTCGAAAAAGTCAACCAAATTTAAGAGGCAGGATCTGCCTTTGACAAAGCCAAACTGGGTTGGATCCAAAGTCTGCAAGTTCCCTATGTCTTTATTTATGAGTTCCATTATGATCCTCTACTGAGGTTGAGGTTGAGAGGTATATTGCTTGTGTTTAGCTGAGTAGAATTTCTTGAGTAAGTGGGACATCTCGTGAGGTTCAAATAATTTTAGGAAGTTGCACACACACACACACACAATCACAACCAAAAACCCAAGAATAGGTCAGTAGTCGAGCTTTAAAAAGTTACACATCACATTGCAGGGGAAGCAAGCTGAACAAGTTGTAATAAGCAGCGAAGGAGACAGTTTCAATAGTGATGCTGTACGTCTCTTGACAGGAAGATAAATGTAACCTTTTTTAATGATTGGTTGTAACTTGCTGTAACACTAGAAGGGCAGTTAAAGATAGAAAAGCCTATATTCTAACAAGAGCATAAGAAATAAAAACTTTCTCTAGGAGACCTCTAGACACCGATCAAAACAAGTCAGATAACACAGACAACTCTTGACTGGTAGTTGAGTCTTTTTTTTGAGTAGCTTTTGTATGATGATTATGATTAGAGTTGCATATCGCAGCACATTCCAAATTACTTAAAGCACATTTCAATTCACATGAAATTAATAGGCATGATGAAATGAACTCCCCTCAGATAAAAATCTGTGCAGTGTGGCTTTAGTCTTGGGGTGCTATAATTCAACTTGTAGGTCACGTTCGTAGTGATGTCGTCCTCAGTTACACTAAAATGCTTATAAAGCTTGATTTCAAATAAACATTTTACTGTAAGCTATAGATGTACAATAAAGTCATCTCTTGTAGTTAAGATGCAAGAAAACCTCACATCACAAAAAGGCATGTCAAAACATCTTACAGTAAAAATCAAAAACAGTATTAAACTAGTCCCACTGTACCACTGATGTTGGAACTCTGCTCTCAGACTCCAAATGTAGTATGTTTAGAAATTAAGTAACTTGGGAGAGAGGGATATTCTTCAGAATAAAAATAGAAAAACAGTCTCTCTCTACATCTTCTCTGAGTCCTATGACCTCAAACAACTGTAGCATAATGACAACATAAGTAGACAATAAAACAGCAAGGATATTTTTCATTTTGTTACAACACTGGACAAAAAACAGTAATACTGCTTTAAATTATTTGGGCACTTTATAACAACATTAGATATTTGAGGTGGAAATGTCATACAAATTAAATAAAACCCATTTTAATATCTGTAAAAAAAGAAGCCTAATTCTAAATTCTAATCATATACACATCATTCAGAATGAGAGACTGTTCTCTTTTTCAAGTGTGTCTAGATCTTGTGATCTTATCTTTTATGTTAGCATAGTGCAGACAGCATAAAAAATGTAACACATCAGGTTTCAGAATGATCACATGCCAAGGCTATTGTAAATCCTTGTCATCGAGTTGCTTGTCTTGAAATTTAGTGATGCATTATTTATTGGGTTCCTTTTATTCTCTCTCTCTCTACATCTGTCTGTATTCTTTTGTAAGTCAAGGTAAGGAAGCTAGTCAACTGGACCACTTTTACTCACAACTTAGGGTATAATCAATACAGCAGTTATAAAACATGCACTTCTATTACATAAATTAGTAAAACTATGCACTTAGATTTAGAATTATAAATGAGATTGCATATCTTGCACTTGATTTCATATGATAGTGACATTGAGTTACAGTCTACTTTTTGAAGGTTTTCCTTCATTCTGGTAAAGAAGTTCCAACAGTTTCATGGAATTATGCAAATAATTATGACAGTTTCAAAAAACAAGAAGAAAAAAAGCTTTTAACGTTCTCCTCCTCCATGAGTATTGCCTGAGATGCTTGATTATTCACAGAAGTGTTTATTCCTAAGTTCTATATTGACTCATATGCTGCAATAATATTAAAGTAGCTTTTTCCTTTTAACTTTAGTAACACTTTACACTTCTATAGAAACTCACCCTGTACAATGAAAACTTCCTTGTTGTCAATATCTGTGAGGGTCTTAATATCAAGAAATCTAATACAATTTTGGTAGAACATTCCATCCATAATTTTACAAATTGAAAGATTGTTAAAATGTCAGTATATTTCACTGAGTGTATCGATGCCCTTTGTCAAAATCATGAACTAACTAAAAATGTTCCAAGGAATCATGTGTGTCCAGCATCTCTACATTTCCTCAATACTTGCCCTAAACAGATTGCTAGTTTGAGGATCTGTCTGGCTACCTATTTCAGTGCTCAAACCATCTTACAGATTAAAGCTGTAATTGTGTCTAAATAATACAAGTAAGTTGTCAAACCATTTTAGATTAAATTTATCTTGCTATGCTTCCTTAGCTACATATTGTGATGTCATAAAGTTTATCAGCTTTCAAATAGTCTAAGAACCTGTTGTGCAAGTATGTTTGTTGCACAGAAAGTCCTTAATCACAATTAGGTGATGTGAGGTGTATTATGTGTTTTGCTGAGGCATAGCTCTTTGGCATAAAGGAAGAAAGTCCTGACACTGACATAGATGAGTAAGTGGAAGAATAAAGCAGGACAGGATGACAGACCTAATTCTTTCTTGTCATTTCTGGAGAGAGTAAAGCTTTTGATTTGCTACACTCGTAAATGCTTGAAGAGTTTGAAACGCAGCATAAGTGAGGCTACCAAATTGTTGATGGCGTTCCAGGTTTGTATATGTGAGAATACATGCTTTGATAGAGCACAGCAGACCCTTTACTCATGTCAGCCACAAATGGGTGTACTTAAGGAACAATATATGCCTTGTTGTCTAAGTATGTGATGGCTTCTCTCTGTGTGCTCTTCCCTGAGAAGGAAAGTGGCAGTAATAAGTGAGTGTTCAACCACTAGAAAGGTTATCACCTTGGAAAAGAGGACCAAAGGCAATATTGGCTCTTTTAAGGCATTCAGAATGTCAGAATAAAAAAGACAGGAGTATGTAAGCCATTTGGTAGGCAGACAGCTGTTGGTAAGGCTGATGGCATGTAGAAAGCAGGGATGTAACACTGCTGATACTTAATGATGGGTTCAGTCAACTGTTGCCAATGGCATTTACCACTATTGTTACCAAAGGAACAGATGGGTCAAAGAGTAATTGGAAGAAAGCTGGTGGTCATTAGGTTAGGCAACATAAAAACATATGGAAAGGAGTACTGTGTGGATGCCTACCCCTACAGGAAAACACTTAAAAACTGCTGGAAAAGAGAAGAATACTCACTATAGACAAAGGAAGCTCAGTTTTGCATACACCTGACTTGTATCCAAACCAAAAGGTAGAAAGGTCACATAGGCAAACCATTCAGTAAAAGCTGTAAAAAAACCCAGCCAAGCTGGAATTTTCACTGGGTGATACCTTAAACCTCCTGTAATGGAGGCTGTGGACACCCCTGTTCTCAACCAGTAATCAATGAGCCTGAATCCTCACTACTAACACCAATGAGGAGATGTTCACTTGTAACAGAAATAGATACACACAGTATTTCCAGATGCAGCTCTCTTCTCCAAGCACAATTTCCCTTAAGGGCACACAGGAAAGACACTCTGTACAGGGGCTGGGTGTCCATATCTCTCCAGGCCCCCAGTAAGACTCCACACTGACACAGCTGTAGAGTTGAGTCCTCAGCCAAGTCCTCTACCACATTCTTTGTGAAACCAGTTCTCTATGTCCCTGGTCCAAGTAGCTGACACACACACACTTTGAGATTTGATTTTCTCACACACGCTTGGGAAAGGCTGGCACAGATTTACTAGCTCTGTTACCTTTCCCCAGACTATAATGTAGTTATACTGCCACCAGCCAGCTACTCTAAGGATCTTACAAGGGTACCCAATTATACTAATAGAAATGGTAATGTTTGACAAATGCAGCAAGGCTTTCAGGAGAAGCCACAGTATCACCAAATAAGTGCAAGTACTCTCAAAGGTTAAAATATTCACTAAAAGACCAGCCACAATGAAAAGTTTAAATATATTTAATAATAAATAACAAAAGAACATGAAATACTAAATATCTGTTTACAATAAACACTAGAGTTTCAGACACAGGAAATATTAAAAATAACACAGGTGGATGGATTCACACAAATATAGAAAAACAGTACTTAACTAATCTCACTATATTTTCTTGACTGATCTAAAGAATTGCTATTCCCTGGTTACTTATTAAAGCAAGGCAAGATGAAGTGGACGAGTGGTCTTCCTTCTTGGTCATGTTTCAAAAACAGACTCCACTGAGACTTCTGCCTCAGCTAGTATTAAAACATCATTCCAGTGCTGGATTATGGAATGACATCACATACATCAGGTCATCTGACTCTGATTCCAGCACTACTCCACTTTGCTAGAAATTGAACCAGAATGTAGCACATAGGTGTTACCATACATACACAGCTTTGATGAGATGTTTTGTAGCATCTGGAAGCTATAAAACCATTTCAAAAATTCCACCCTTTCAGGCTAGCAATTAGCTCACCCATAAGGACAGTACAGTAGGATTCCTAGTCCTGGTTTGCACAGACATTTCATCTCTGGCTGCAATCAGAACTGTAAGATGCAATCTTTTTGGCCTAAACCATTTAATCTAATTTCAGATTTTCAAACTTAGATGGACTGAGATTAAACTCTTCTCATCCAGTATCCTCTGCTACAATATATCTATTTCAGCAGTTACAATACAGTTTGACATACAGGTATATTTCTTTTTTGTCCAGCAGGACCCACTGTTGGTACTTTTTTAACACATGCTGCTTTATAAATACATTTTCAACACAAGCATCTGTACAAATCAGTTTGATATACAAATGACATATAATTCTTTACAAAACTATCCAGCTAGCTATGCTGACAAATGTTACACATCCACTGTCCTACTTCTTTTGGCATAACTGGCAATACCTCACATCATCACAGAGGTCCATGGGATATATGCAAATCAAGTGTTTCAGCCACATGGCTTATGAATGTCCATGACTTTTTTTTACTTTTTAAATCTTTATGGTTACATTCAGGCCAATAAAACCATAACCCACTAGCTGTGGACATGAATATGTCAACCTTTTTATTGACCTCCTCAGCACAATGTAAGTGGATAATTTGGCTAAAGTTCAGAAACACTGTGCCTCTGAATCCAGCTGATGCCCATAAATATTAAGTTGCCTGCAAAATAGCCCAACTAACATCCAAAAGAAAGGGTAAAAAGGGCACACAGAAAAAACATTAAGTAAAAACTACAAGAGAAACTCAGGCAAACTAGAGTTTTCATTGTGTGGTAAGTTGCATATATATCTCATGGGTCTGCATTACATGAGGTTTAAGCTATCACACAGTCAAAACTCTAGCTTGGCTGAATATTTCATGCAGTTTATACACATGACTTGTAATGATATTTGTTAGTTTTATGGGTGGAAACTGTTAACTGGTCCAGTGAAACCAGAAGTAAGTGAATATATGATAGCTGCTGAAATTATGCATTAGTACAACTTATACCCACCTTGTACAACAGTTCATTGTAGAAAGTTTTGGAGCTATAATTTAGAATCCAACTTGAAAAGACTTCACTTGAACTTTGATGGATTGGCTTCTTCAGGCAGTTCAGTAATTTATATGTCTTTGTGTAATCTTAATAAAAATACTGAATGCTCTTTTAAGTAAGACAGAACCTTGAGAAAATGCTTCATCTGTAGAATAAGTTTACCTTAACTGGTGCGTAACCATATTGTGTTTTGCTTGCAGAACAGTACACTATGTTGGCTATATTAAAATATGCCTTTAAACAAGAAAGTCTAGGAAATGGTGACAAGAATAAAAAGTATGGAATTAAATTAAATCTTATTTTATTTATTTGTTTTTTAATTTTTATTATAGCCACTGTTGAAACTTGCCACTAGAAAAGTGAGCTTCAAGAAAATATTGCAAAAAGCCAAACTGACTTATAAAAAAAACTTTAGATACCAAGCTAAGACAAGTAAATATGTGGCCAACAATAATACATACACTACGTAGTTGAAAGTGATATTTATGTTGCCTCTAGATATGTGAAGCAGTCCCACATTTGATTATGACTCTGCCATACATACCAAAAGGGTAACAGTGAATATGATATTGTCTCATATATACCCTGTCCTCCTTAAGATATGAGCCATCACAGTCAGTCAATAATGTAAAATCCACAGCATCGTACAGACCCAGCTCAGTTAGTAGACAGAGTTAAGGTTTTGCCTGACAAGCTTCTTTCTGTACCACGGGTGGAAGGTTTGAATCTCCCAACTTAACCCCATTTCCTGTGTTTATTTGAAAGACATTGGTTATACTGTTAACATATTACTTTGTGGAAGGTGGTGGTAGAGAGTAGTAATCATCATCTGAGTAGCTAGGTTGTGTGCCAGAGGTATGCAGTTTGAACCCCTCCCCCCAGTTTTACTTTAACTGTTTTCCCAAACTTCAGGAAATATGTAACCAAGGTTCCTGTGGTCTCTTGTTAGTGCACAGAGCTGTTTGTGAGACTTCTAGGCTTTCACTTTATTTGTAGCTGTAGTCGTCTACAAAATTAAAACTAATTACATTCAAAACCATTTCTGCATTCTTCTTTGGATTTTTATAGTGAAGTCTTTTAAATGAACTGAGCAGTCACCAACAGTTTTCCTCAGGTAATATACCACTTTTAACACTAGAAAATCATAACTATTTATTTGTTCAGTTCTATATTACATTTCAATTTCCCAGCTGCTATGGTATATTATGTTTTTTTTTAATTAGTCAACAATCAGGGATTTCTTAGCTAGTTCTCCAAGCAACCTTATGAAATCATTATTAAAGACTGCAGAGGACAGAGACCATTAAGACAGAGTGCCAGCTGCCTCTCAAATACAAGGAGCAGCAATGTGGCAAGGTCTCTCAAGTCCCTCTGCTGTAAGTACACAAATGACATGATCATCTTCTACATAGGAGGAAATGACCTGCAGCATACCTCCATGGGTCATATAAAGAGAAATATGTTGGAGTTCTAACAATTTTCTTTCCAAAGTGGTGTGAACTTTAGTATTGATCAGTATCCTACCTTCACCAGAAATTATACCACAATACAAACAAAAGATAACTGACTTTAATTGTTGGCCTAGCTATAGGTGTCCTCCTAAGAGGATCCACTATATATCACCCTAGGAGGTGATGCTCGACAACCCTGGCTGATTTATTAGGGATGACCTGCACCCGTCTCCTCATGGCTTTCATATGTTGGACTGGGCATTTGTCTCCCCCATAGTGCCTTTTTAGGTAAGGGCAGTCTGCTCAAATTGCCTAAAATAGTAAATCAAAATCAGTACTAAATAAAGGTAGCACTAATCAATACTAGAAGCCTAAAAATGAAGCTGCACTCCTTATATGCATTATTAACTCTTGAAAATATAGATATGTGTAGTTAGTGAAACATGGTTGCAGAGCAGTGATAGCACCCCTAGAGTATAAGATTTCAGTGCCAACCACTCCTTCAAGCCTCAGTGTAGAAAATTACTGCATTACTGTTTTATTGGAGTGGTGGTTTTGTCTATATTCCTAAGAAGACATCTCATCTCCAGACTACTAAGCCAGGACAAAAACTTTGAACTTCTCCACATCCTTTTCATGGTAAACAGAACTCTGTACCATATCATAGTCAACTAGAGTACCCTTCTCCATGTCACCTGCAGCCCATGCGTCATATCTAAACAAAGTAACATCCATTATTTTGGGAGACTTCAACTATTCTTCCATTAACTGGAAAAACTGCACCACTTCAATAAATTAAATGTGAAGAATTTAATTTAATCTTGTTGGCTATGCATATTTGTAAGTCATTGTGCATTTATGTGCTTTATGAATGGTTTAAATATTTTAGCAGTATACTTTTTATAAAATAAGTAATGTCTGGTAACTCCGTGGTTGTTCACAGAGGGCTTACTGAAAATATGGTTGATAGTTTTGTGGATCATCTTGAATAAAATGTGCTAGTGCTACCAAGTTAGCCATGTGTTTTAACATTTTTCATTGTTTTGTGATGTCTAAAATGTTTTCATCTCAAGTTTTAATGTGTTCAAATTGTGGAATTCACCTTTTAGAATGAGATGTCTAATGATTGTGCAGGACATTATCTTGGAGTACACTACTGTACTTCTGCATATTCTTTTAAAAAGTCTGAATTATTATTTTTAAGACATTTTGTTTTCATTAGTTGTTGAATCACATGCAGCTTTTTAAAGCCTGTTAACTTCAAACCACAAAGCGATTACCTTTGCCTGAAACCTAAATAAGAAGTGAAGTATGAAGACCTGGCAGTCCATTAAAATAAGCTCTACTGTCAGTTCACACTGTATCTGCAATAATGAAAATATCTTGCCTGTGACAAAAATGGGTGTTGAGCAGATGCAATTGTTTAAACTGCTGTGTAATGCTGTATGTATTAATAATTTATTCAGTATATTCCTGTGGGTGCACAAATCCACAAAGATATGTTCCCATTCCAGTCAAATGTTGTCATAACAAATATAGCAACTCTACAGGAAACAAAGTTTTGCTTTGCACATCATAGTAAGCTAAAGAACTGTGAAGCATGGCTTCATTACTCGCATCAATTTCAGGAAACCGCATTTTCTCTGTCAGCACTATCTGTGTTTTCAATATTGCAAACTGTGTGTTAAGATGAGCTTACTATCAAATGAAACTATAAGTTCATGCTGTCAGAGTTGAAGTGCGAGTTATTTTAACATTGACTTTAACTCTCGTAGGTTTTAATTATTTAACTTTAAGAAATATCTTTTTTAGCTTTGTTATAATTTCATCTACTTTTAAGAGCCATATGCATCTACCGCCCCCGTAGGTTTTTTGTTCTTTTCTGTTCACTATCTATACACTGCAGGTGAATACACTTTGTGATTAATGCAAGCAGGTTATATAATAACCTGTTAATCTATGAAGGTTAATTATATATGACCTATAGTGTTGCAAAGCTTGCTTAATACATAAACTGTTTATACAGAAAGGTTAACTAGAAATTATTTTCTGAGACCATTAGTTGCAGCACTTTTTGTTTGGTAAATGGCCTTGGTGGTATAAGAAATGAAAGGGTGCTTTCTGGTTGATAGATGACATTTATCCAGTTTTAGTGCACAGTGTCACACTTTGTATATAGCTTGTATGAAATTATTTTTGCATGTTCTTGCAATCCATGTATGTAACTGACGTTTGCCGTTCTACATAATGAAAGTCAGCACAAACTATTGATAAGTAACATTTCTTGCTATACCTGCAAAAAGCTATGAAACTAATAGTCTAATACAGACTGGATTTTTTAGACCTTAGGTGTAATTTTCAGATGTGGGATCATGATTTTTAAAGGTCTGATATATTTTTTGCTGTGCAAGACAGATTTTTGTATCTTTAAACTCAGTAGTAAGAATTCATTCCTGGCACAATGTACCTTTTGAAAGAAAGTTGTTGTGTCTTCAGGCTTTTCCCGGTTAGGGGTCGCAACAGCGGAACTCCGGTCCGCTAATGATTGGCAGTTGATTTTTACGTGCTGAGTTGCCAGCCCTAACGCACAACCTTCAATGAAGGTAGACCCATTCACACATGTCTCCACGCAGAAGACGCTCTAGCTGAGAGTCATACCAGACAGCGTCTTACTCTGAGGCGACAGCGCTACCACAGCACCTCCACCGCAACCTTTTGAAAGTGCTAATCATTAAATCATTTGTTTGCAATTTTCATTGGTTGCTCTTTTTTTTTTTTTTAATACCTGGCAGTTTGGATTTAATGGCAAATTGCTATAGTTGATTGTATGGCGAACCTCTTGACTTTAGAGTATAAATGTTAAAGCATTAAGAGATGGTAAGTGATGATTTAACAGTTATGTTATAACTTGTGCATACTAGGGTATTATTCATATAGTGCAGACTGAAGTGTCATTAGCCAAATTTAATTGATGTGTGTAAATTCTAGGCTCTAGTATAGCCAAGGACAGCTGGGGTGATTTATGGAATATGTTACTCTCTGTAAGAGCATTTGTTTAAGTTAATTGTTTGTACTCAAAGCATATGACTGTTATATTTTTTACTATACTTTAATGAGCCATACATTTTATGTGCTGAATTTGATACACTGACCTGGGTATTGCAGAATAACTATACTTGTGTAGAGACCTTTATTCATATTTTCTTATGCTGAGTAGCAAATATGAAAATGATTTGTGTGCATTTAGTATACAATATTGGCTGTAACTTTTGAGATAGTATGGCTGTATGCCAGGACCATTCCAGTACAAGATGAAAGCTAGAAAACAGAACAAGGAGTTCAGGAGTTAAGGAATTTGACATAATCTAACCATAGTGTACAATCTAACTGTAATGCTAAACAAAACTAAGTTATTAAAAAAGATTGCAAAAGACATAGGAAAGAAACAAACAGTTGCCAGTGTTGGTTGGGTATTTTACTATCTTGAGTCTGTGCACTTAGCTAATAGGCTAGCCAATTACACTTATGTGCTTTATTGTAAAACAAAATTATAAGAATTTAGCCATGCGTCCCAGAGTAGGATGTAAAAACATTGCAGTTTATGTAATTCAAAGTTAGTGAGATCCCAAAGCTAATGGGAAATTGAGCTTCAGTTCCTGATGAGAGGAAGACCCAGAACACACAGACAAAAAGAAAGTAAGTAATGGGAAGGCATGGTGACTTGCAAACAGAAGTTGTATAGATATTGCATTTAGGGAGAAGTCCCTTTAGTTGATTTTGTACTAATGCAACAAAACAGATATCCTGTAGGGGGAGAATTTTACACACCATGCTAAGACCTTTTCAGCCTTGAGTGAGACACTGTTCAGTAGTACCAAAGACACAGCCCAAGGAATTATCCCACCTTCGCAAATGCCACAGCATAACTGATATGAGCATGCAACATTTCAAGATGGCCATTGAAAAGATCAGACTGCTCCTGGAAAATTACTATAACTGTTAATGGACTATCATTTTCTGGTAATACATTAGCTGAACAGTAATTAACTAGCCAAACACCTTAATTTCTAAGCTAATGACAATATACACCAGTCTGCATTTTCCTGTAAGAAAAACTGTTGGTTGTTGACTAATAGCCAAAAACAGCAAATATTAATCTGTTTACCTGTGTTTCATTGCCTTGAACTAAAACCTAAAAAGACCAGCATTAGGTATTTTACTCAGGAGAGGGTGGTATGTAAATTCCATCCTGAAGCTCAATATGACGATGGTAACAGTGAACAGTGCTTTACATGAAGAAATTAGACAGTTGTATTCCTGCATAAATAAATCTGTCAAGATATAAACTATTAACTAAGCTGAGTTAACAATAGTGAGTCTAGTAATAGCAACTGCTGTGCTTATGTTCCTTCCAGCTTTGTCATCAGTCATGTCCTAAATATGCTGCATCCATGTAGGCCTTGTTTTACTTTAAAAAATGTACTGTGATCTGTATGTGCAAAACATACTGTGGATGTAATCCTAGTTTAGGATTAATGTAGTGCTATTTTGTTTTAATTACTTATTTACTGTTTCAGTGACCTTGTTCAAGTTACTACACTGACTAAAGTCAGTGGATTTTCTTTTCAAAACCAGTGTGCATTGTACTGTTTAATTAAATACACAGTCAATTTTAGCAGTTAACACTGATGTGATTCAAATGATAAATCAGACCAGTTAAAATCTGTTGTGTGTGCACTTTTATAAAAACAGAGATACCTGGTATATATAATCTATCGTATTTCTTCGTAAATAAGACCTAACCAGAGAATAAGGCCTAGCATGGTTTTCCAGGGTGGTCATGACATAAGACCTACCCCAAGAATAAGCCCCAGTTAAGATCATCAACAACACATAACGAACATGTTGAATTATAAAATAATACTATTGACACCCGTTGACTGAGGTTATCGTACTCTGCTCGCCATTTTCGTACCATTCGGACACCCAGCTTCTTCCCTTTGCAGAAAGTCATATGATTCTTTCCCTGGGAGTCCTCCATGATTCTAACTGTAACCCTAATCATCACTCACACTTGAGGGTTGAGATGCTTGGCCCATAAACACTGGCATGTGTACTTTGGTCAAAGTACAGACAATGCACGTAAAGCGCGCACACTTGATAACGAGCGGCTGTGGTTGTGTCTTCTTAAACATCACCATTTCATGTTGCAACTCCGGTCTCTTAAGTCTTCAATTAAACCTCCCCTCCCAGACAAGATGAGTGCAAAAAGAAAGAGCTATTCCATTGAGTACAAGAATGGAATTGTGGAGGACTCCTGGGGAAAGAATCTGACAGCTTTCTGCAAAGAAGAGAAGTTCGATCTCAGAATGGTCTGAAAAGGGCTTGCAGCGTACGATAACCTCAATCAACAGGCCAACGAGGGAAATGCTAAGAAGTGCAAGTGTGGATCAGGTCAGCAACCATTATTTCTTGAGCTGGAAGACATCATCTGTGAATGGATTGCTAACAGGAGAGCAAAGGCTTTGGTTGTACGCAGGACTGATATTCAAGCATTTGCCCTTGCAATGGCACCACAGTTAGAAATATCCCCAGAAGAATTCAAAGCATCACAACATTGGCTGAATGGCTTCCCTCAGTGATATCAACTGTCTCTAAGAAGATCAACAACACTGTTCAAGCTGGAAGATACTGAAGTTATTAAACGTGCACTTGTGTTCAAGTCCTTTGTTGATGGCATCGACTTTTCTAAATACCAACTCTCCAACATGATTGCTATGGATGAAACTGCAGTGTTTATGGGTCAAGGATCTCAAACAACAATTGATCAGAGGGGTGCTTCGTCAATCTACATTCCCTCCACTGGTTACAAGAGTGCACGTGTTACCTGTATTTTGGCAATTTGTCTAGATGAAAGAAAACCCTACCTCTAATCAATAGTAAGAGCAAGAATGATAAGCTTGAACATGTTTCACGCATTTACATTCTTGAAACTGAAAACGCCTGGTGCACACAAGCAATTATAAGGAAGTGGGTCGATGTAATGCTGCCACTTGTTTTGCGAGGTGGCAAAAGACGTCTGCTAGTCTGGGCTTCAGCCAGCATTTACTGCGCTAAAGACATGAACAAATTCCTTGTACAGAGAAGAATAGATCAAATAATGATTCCCGCAGGAATGACTGCCTATCTCCAGACTCTTGATATTGCAATAAACAAGCCATTCAAGGACTATTTGCACATGGAACTCAATGACTACACTGAAAATAGAATGGAAAGAAATCAGCATGGAAACTTTGTGAAGTCTAGCTTGCAAGAGGTCGTGACTTGGGTGAAAAATTCATGGGATAAAATCACTGACAGCTGTGTTGCCGATGCACTATGAGCAGGCTATATGGACAAGCAGTGCTCATTTAAGGACAGCTCTATTGCTAGGCATGACAGATTGGGGCCAATGGTTCTACAGGAAATGGAGTCGCAAGAAATTCAGGCTGGAATTCAGGGGTTGAAAACTTATGACAATGTTCCAGAAGAAGATGACATGCCTGTATTTGAATAACTTTTTCATTATCGGGGTAACAGAATGGATTGTTCTGCTTTCAGTTTTATTCCCCTCCACCAATACACATGTATTGAGATTTTTCTGCACTTTCTGTTAAGCATGAAATATTGCACTGTGAAAGCCAAGGTGTAGATATTCTGAAGTTGAAATGTTTGTTGCACTGTTTATGTAGAATTCTCACACAACTGTTAACGCATTACATAGAGCTGTTGTCCAATAACAGAAAATTACCAAATAAATGTCAATTTGTGTACATGAATAAATGTTGATTTTTGTACATGAATAAAACTAATAAATGTAGATTGTTGTATGGGGGGTGTAAATAAGGCACCCCCTGATAAAAAGTCCTAATGCGTATTTCGATGGGGGAAAGAGTATAAGACCCAGTCTTATTTTCGGTGAAATACTGTATTAATTGTCATTGATGCCAGCAAAATGCCTGTACATGGAATTTCATGAATTTAAGTCCTGCCAGTTTATGGTTTTCATTTTGGTGCAAGTTATTTCCAAATGTAGAGTTTGAAACAAAGAAGTACATTACGATGTTTCATCTGTGAGTATTTCTTAAGCAGCAGCCAAGCTCCTGATATTGCATAACACAAATCCTTTTCTGCACAAGGCTTTAACTCACTTGAACCTCCATTGTCCTTTTACCATTAGACACATATAACCTAATGTTGTTGTGTCTTTCGGTTAGGGGTCGCCACAGCGGAACTCCGGTCTGCTAATGATTGGTAGTGGATTTTTATGTGCCGAGTTACCAGCCCTGATGCACAACCTTCAACGAAGGTATGCCCATTCACGCATGTCTCCACGCAGAAGATGCTCTAGCTGAGAATCGAACCAGACAGCGTCTGACTGTGCGACAACGCTACCGCAGCACCACCACAGTGGATACATATAACCTAATGTAAGTTTTAAAATAAGAGTATTTTTCTACTTCTGGCCAGGTGTTAAATGAATATTTAATATACATACCAATATCACCATTACTAACTTGATGATCACTTTGCTAAAAAAAGTTGATTACAGTATGTATATGCTCTTTTAAATTATGTCCATACCCAATATGCAACAACATTATGATCAGGTCTTTCTTCAAGACATGAATACCAAGAAACTTACCATGACGGTGAAAATCAAGTATCTTAACTCTTTGTAGTGCATGGAGATTTACCAACTATGTAGTACCAATTACAGAAAAGAAAAACAAAAGACAGGTTGAAAATGGCTAAACAGTTAGTGTTGGCAAATGCTTTCTTTCTGCTTGCAGTCTGTCATGTAGGGATTTAAACCCTGTTTATTCAAACAGGCTGGCAGTGTCACATTTTAGTTTATATTTCTTATTGTTTGTTTAAAAGTAATGTCGCTGTTTTAGGCAAGAATAAGGCGGATGCAACTATAAACAGCGCTATATAAAAAGTAAATGAACTATTTTGAGGAATTACTTGACACATTCTAATGAGTTAATTATTTAATTGGCTCATTAAGAGCTCCTATACAAGGTATAAAAAGAGAATGTCTTAGTGTTGTTTTATACTTGTCTGATGAAGCGTGCTTATTGGTGGCACGCGAAAGCGCTTACTTTTCCTGGGTTTTAAGAATTAAGCTTTTGTAATTTTCGTGGTGTTTGGTCTACTCGTATTTCTACATTTTGTTGGCTGCTTGTGATAGACCAACTTCAAGGGACAGGTGTGCTTTTCTATTTGGATATCTTGCTGTTTTGCTTGGCACCTACCGGTTCCTACACGATGGAAAATCCGACTGTTGAACTTGATTACTGTCCAGAAAGAAGTACTTCCAATTTGAAATGGACTCAACTTATGGAACAGAAATCAAATCCTTTATTGGATATGGATATCTCTACACAAGTTAATACTATGGAAACAGGTACTGTGAATTTGCTTAATGACTTCTATCCATTGCACAAAGAACTTGAAAATGATCTATACAAGCTTTTTAGATTAATATGGCAACGCCGCCATCTAGAAGCTTGTCTTCACCATAAAGTAGTACCCAGGGGAATGAGGGTACTATGTATGCCCTCATATGGTAACAACCATCCCATGCTATTAAAGAACTGGCACAAATTAAATATAGAACTTGGCTATAAATATATTCAACTTATTATTGACTACTTTCAACCCATCGAAAGTGAATTAGTATCCAAGACTGAATCCCTTTACAAAGTTCTCATTAAGAGATTCAAAGGTGAATTGTTTATTAATAAAATTGACAACTTAATCAACCAAGTCATTGCATATGGGGAACGTCTACAAATAACAAAACTACGCAAATTACAGAGAGACATATCCGATTTTTCCAACGGCCAGGTTTTCGTATGGCCACGTTATAATCAGAGGGAAGGACAGCAACGAACCGATGTGATTGAAAGGGAATCCAGAGGACTGACACATGAAAATGAAGAGCTTATTCCTTCTACGGATCCAGTGTCATCAGGTGGCATAAATGTAGCTAGTGCATTAAACACCACAAGAACCATGATGGATGTTAGTACACCACCACCAAACCAGCAAGCGTTATCCCACTTGCACGGTATGGGCACCAGACCGAGGCTACAGCAAACGAATCTTGACGCTTTTTTACCTCTACCTGTGCGTCAACGCAGAGAATCCAGAGGGAGGTCAACAAGCAACGGAAGACGGAAGAGAAATACATCGGGGGAATCGACGAACAAAAGAGGTCGAAGAAGAGACTAAATGACTTGGTCTTTAACTTGTCCAACAAGAATTTGACTGAAATTGATTACCAGCTTTTGAATAGAGGCTTGAGCTTCATTCCAGCCCAGGCCAGCAACATCTCTACTGTGCTGACTGAATTGCGTTGTTTTACACGCAATATAGCGTTAGCATTGTTTTTCAAAAAAACGAATAGCAACAGCCGCAGCCCACCTGAGGTAAAGAACACCTTTGAATGTTACAGAAGGAAAAGTACTTTTTCACCAGTTGCACATCCATATGTTGAATGTTTTTTAAAAATTTGTGAGAATGACTTGTATAGATACTACAATAGTAATTTTGTCATAGATACCAAGATGTTGTTTTATAATATATCCAAAGAAGAAAGATTAGCTTTAAACACCTTATCTAATGATAGAACAGTGACAATTAGGCCGGCAGATAAAGGAGGGGGTATCGTCATTCTTAATAGAAAAGACTATATTGAATATATGAACACACTTTTGAATGATGATCTCACATATAAAGAGATAGATAGGAAAACAGTTGATAAACTAATATATGAAGTGCATAACGAACTATATGACATGATGGTGACTAGACAGATTAGCCATGACTTTTATCTGTTTCTTTTGGTTGAACACCCATTAATACCATATATTAAAGGGTTACCCAAGATGCACAAGGATATCATGCCGCCACCTTTACGTCCTATAGTGGTAGGACATCAGTGGGTAACTGAAAATATATCTATCTTTATTGAGAATAAGCTAAAACCTATAGTCAATAATATTGACACTATTTTGAAAGATTCTTATCAGCTGATTGAATATCTCAAAAATATGCAAGAGACCATTTTGGAGAAACATCTATTAGTTTCATTAGATGTCAAGAGCCTCTTCACGGCAATACCCAATACCTTTGGCTTAGAGGCAATAAGACATATATTAAATACTTTAAATATCTATAATAATAGTGAGCAAATTCTAATTAATGCTTTATTAGAACTGGTACTCACCAAAAATGCCATGATGTTCAATAACTCCTATTATTTACAACAGTGGGGGGTGGCCATGGGCACCCCCTGCGCCAATTCGTATGCCAATTTGGTGGTATACAAATGGGAGACAACATGTCTATTTACACATAGAGCATACAACAAGGTAGTGGCCTACTTTAGATTTGTGGACGATATACTGCTTATTTGGGATGGGACACCCGAGGAGCTTGTAGCCTTCATTAAAGATCTAGAAGAATCTACGGAATTCCTTAGATTCTCCATTGAATATTCGTACTCAAGCATTAATTTCCTTGATTTAAACATCAAAAAGGCTAATACAGGAAGACTAACTACTTCTCTTTATAGAAAAGAGTGTTGGAAGAACACACTTTTAACCCATGATAGTATGCATCCTAGATTTATATTCTCGAATATAGTTAAAGGGCAATTCACGAGAATCAACCGAATATGCCAAGATAGTAGTGAACGTAATATTCATTTTGATAGACTAGAAACCCTTTTTTTAGATAGAGGATATAAGCAGGACGATATATCGTACATAAAACATAAATTTGTTAATAATGAATGTCAAAAACTGAGGGCCAGTTATCAGCATTCTATTGTTAATAGACAAAAGGAGACTCAAGATGGTAAACAAATAAGGTGTATCATCAGCTATACCAGTGATAGTTATTATATCACTGACATCATCAGTAAAAATTGGTCTATACTTACCTCTGATGATGAAATAAAAAGTTTGATAGGTAGCAGAGCTACCTTTACATATAGGAACATGCCAAATCTAAAAAGGATATTATGCCATGAAAGAGTCAATGAAATAATTCCAAAAAGGGATAGTAGAGGCACTGTTCCATGTGGAGATTGTACCTCTTGTAAATGGATATCGAGAGATATTATTTTTGTACACCCTGAGTTAACACAGGAAATTGCCATTAAATGTTCAGCCAACTGTGAAGATACCAACATTATATATTTAGCTACTTGTTGTCTATGTCCTGCATTTTATGTGGGCATGACAACTAGGAGGCTAAGAGACAGAATACAAGAACATCTGTATGCTATAAAGAAGAAAGATAATAAGAATGCTCTGTTCAAACATATCTCTGAATTTCCAGATCATATCTTTATGTTTAAAGTATTACAGAAAAGGGTGCCCAACATAAGGAAGGGTGACAATTTCAATGACTTGGAACATCTAGAACTTGAATGGATATTCAGAATTAGAGCACACAAATATCCGGGATTAAATAGCTACGTTAGTATCAGATCATACCTAAAAAATAGGAAGTATCATTGAACAGATATCCTATTACCATCTTAGAATGTATTTATGATAAATAGAAGGAGCTCAATATATGCTACATATCTACATCCTATATACTAGGCCTTTTAGTTATTTTGAAATAATTACAGTTGCCTGAGATATATATATAGTGCAGGATGAACACCCTGTTTTTATCCATGCTTATAGATCTGATTTCTCCTATTGTATTAGTTATTTGTAAGTTTCATCTTATCAGGCACTCTGTACTATTATGTTTATTGTTTTGAACCCCACCTATTTGAGATGCTGTAGAGTTGTACATCTATGTAATACTGTCTTACACAACATTCATTACAATATTTACCATGTTGTTATTAATATGAAGCATTATATCATATTAACACATAGCTTGATTGACTTTAGGTTTATCATGATAGAGGTTGTTGAAGTAATATTATTATAGGTCATATTGTATGGAATGTTCTTTTTAATATATGTGATCTTTAATGAAATGTTCATACTTGGCTTCATTTATATATGAATATTAAAAACAACAGTTATATTAATTAAATCTATAATATAAAATACATATATTAACTATGACTAGTATTAATATTTTTGACATTTTATGTTATATATATACATTATTTACAGTTACTGAAATCTCATACTGGTTGTAGAAGTTATTATATTTTGATAGATATTAATATACATTAATACTGAAGTCATTATGATTCTTTTATTCTTCAAAAATTTTTTTTAATTTATTTTTTATTCATATATATTTTTCATTTTTTCATTTTTGCACGATCATTATAATTCTACTTATGCATAATATATTTTTTATGCATAAATATATTCTCATCTATTCTCCTATTGTTTAGATTGACACATTCACTGTGATATATTATGGAATAGATAGTGAATAGTGGTAAATATTTATTCATTATTCATATTTATTATATATATTCATTATATTTCTCATGTCATAGAATCCATATGAATGATAGTTTATATTAATCAATATCTAGATATATATTTTATACACTCACAGTATAGAAAGCATTATAACTATGTAAAATTTTATAAATGCTTATAAAGTAATTGATTTACTAGCTTTTAGCTAAACATAGAAAACTTGGTATTTAGCATATTACAAACATTTTCACTAGTCTGTGATATCTGCATCATGAATTTGTTGTCGAATTTGTTGTCGTTTTTGCTCTTGTTTGCTTGAGCACTATCATTTTTATGTTTAGCTACTATGTGTGTACATTAAATTACTTGGTATATCTATGATAGCCGCCAATATTATATATAGAATTCATATGGAATGATGGGGATTAATAAAATACACTGGTAGAATAAATGTTTATGGTGCTAAGCATGTATAATAGTAAGCAGGGCAGAGCAGCATGGGATTAGAATGGGTTATTGCACACGCTCCAAGTTATGGAGCATTTTAAATGTTATGACAATCTATTCTCAATGTATATATTTTTAAAAATTTTATGGTTTGAAAATTATTATTCAAACAGGCTGGCAGTGTCACATTTTAGTTTATATTTCTTATTGTTTGTTTAAAAGTAATGTCGCTGTTTTAGGCAAGAATAAGGCGGATACAACTATAAACAGTGCTATATAAAAAGTAAATGAATTAGTTTGAGGAATTACTTGACACATTCTAATGAGTTAATTATTTAATTGGCTCATTAAGAGCTCCTATACAAGGTATAAAAAGAGAATGTCTTAGTGTTGTTTTATACTTGTCTGATGAAGCGTGCTTATTGGTGGCACGCGAAAGCGCTTACTTTTCCTGGGTTTTAAGAATAAAGCTTTTGTAATTTTCGTGGTGTTTGGTCTACTCGTATTTCTACATAATGTTCCAGAAGAAGATGACATGACTGTATTTGAATAACTTTTCTGTTATCGGGGTAACAGAATGGATTGCTTCTGCTTTCAGTTTTATTCCCCTCCACCAATACACATGTATTGAGATTTTTCTGCACTTTCTGTTAAGCATGAAATATTGCACTGTGAAAGCCAAGGTGTAGATATTCTGAAGTTGAAATGTTTGTTGCACTGTTTATGTAGAATTCTCACAAAACTGTTAACGCGTTATATAGAGCTGTTGTCCAATAACAGAAAAGTACCAAATAAATGTCAATTTGTGTACATGAATAAATGTTGATTTTTGTACATGAATAAAACTAATAAATGTAGATTGTTGTATGGGGGGTGTAAATAAGGCACCCCCTGATAAAAAGTCCTAATGCGTATTTTGGTGGGGGAAAGAGTATAAGACCCAGTCTTATTTTCGGGGAAATATTGTATTAATTGTCATTGATGCCAGCAAAATGCCTGTACATGGAATTTCACAAATTTGAGTCCTGCCAGTTTATGGTTTTCATTTTGGTGCAAGTTATTTCCAAATGTAGAGTTTGAAACAAAGAAGTACATTACAATGTTTCATCTGTGAGTATTTCTTAAGCAGCAGCCAAGCTCCTGATGTTACATAACACTGATCCTTTTCTGCACAAGGTTTTAACTCACTTGAACCTCCATTGTCCTTTTACCATTAGACACATATAACCTAATGTTGTTGTGTCTTTTGGTTAGGGGTCGCCACAGCGGAACTCCGGTCTGCTAATGATTGGTAGTGGATTTTTACTTGCAGAGTTACCAGCCCTGATGCACAACCTTCAACGAAGGTATGCCCATTCACGCATGTCTCCACGCAGAAGATGCTCTAGCTGAGAATTGAACCGGACAGCGTCTGACTGTGAGGCGACAATGCTACCGCAGCACCACCACCGCGGATACATATAACTTAATGTAAGTTTTAAAATAAGAGCATTTTTCTACTTCTGGCCAGGTGTTAAATGAATATTTAATATACATACCAATATCACCATTACTAACTTGATGATCACTTTGCTAAAAAAGTTGATTACAGTATGTATATGCTCTTTTAAATTATGTCCATACCCAATATGCAACAACATTATGATCAGGTCTTTCTTAAGACATGAATACCAGGAAACTTACCATGACGGTGAAAATCAAGTATCTTAACTCTTTGTAGTGTATGGAGATTTACTAGCTATGTAGTATCAATTACAGAAAAGAAAAACAAAAGACGGGTTGAAAATGGCTAAACAGTTAGTGTTGGCAAATGCTTTCTTTCTGCCTGTAGTCTGTCATGTAGGGATTTAAACCCTACTAGAGAGTTCATTGTGGTTGAGAAGTATCAAAATATTTGAAAGCTTTCTTACCTTCTGTTGCTGTTCTTTGCTGGCTGTTACTGTCAGTCTCTATTATAAGACCCAATTTTAACATTGCTTTTAAAGCTCAACAAGCTTTTACTTAGCATTCAAGTGCTAACAAGATTGGGTCTTGTGACAGGGATATCTGAAACGTGTTTAACATAACATAATCTCAGCATTACATGTACTACAAAGCATGTATTTCCTGGGGAATCTACCACTACAAAAATGGGTATTTTACAAAGCACGTCAGCTTTTAAGATATCAAAATTGTATTATGTTCTTGCCACTGTCTCTGTGTACTTAGAAAGGTAATGTATTTACAGCAGTATATTTTTACATTTGATAACGTAACTCTCTTTTATAAGCATAACATATAGCAAGCAGGCAACCAACAGGAAAATAAATTTAGAAAACTACAAAGACTTCTAAAATCATAATTTATTTCTCCTGGCATCTCTGCATAAATGGAAACAGCAAACAATTATAATTCTAAATAAAATCTTCCAATTACAATCCTGGTTAAGACCAAATGCAGTCAGTATAATACTTGACATTTCAAAATAAAAATGCTTTTTGTTTATTAAGGACATTTTTTACTGTTCCAACCATGCCATGTATTCCATTCAGCCTGTTGTACAACAGAAAGTTTCAACCCATTTGGTATTATTTTGATAATAAAATGCATTGTTAAAGGGCTGCCCTACCCCCCCCCCCCCAAAAATTGGTGTAAGGTATTTCTTTTTTTCTAGCAGTAAATGCTTTGTTCATTTTATCTATACAGAATAGACTGCAGCAGCTGTATCACCCCTATTGTCTAGCTTCGTGCCATTATTTTTTCAAAATTTTACGTATACAGAAGGGCAAAATGAGCATTCCACATGAAACAATGTCCTTGAGTTAGCATTCTAGAAATGACGAAATTAGCCATAACAAATTACCATAAGTCCTCAAATTACTAATACCTTTTCTTTTATAAAATTAAATGAAGGGAACATCGTATATAAAAGTGAGTTAAAAACTGGATCCACTTTGCTAAAGATCTTAACAGTAAAAGTATTAATTCTCCTTATAAGACTAGTCCAAATTTGATAAGTCTTATGTTTGAAGTTATTTATAACAAATATAATTGGACAAATCTAATTTCAAAATTATACAAAATATCGATAACATATAAAACTAGCCCTAATACAAGATATTGGAATTTCATAACAAAAGGATGCCAAACCAATCTATCAATTGAAAGTAAAACAAATATTTTTTGTTATATTAATTTAATATTTAATTTACAAGTATGGAAAATATTTACTTGGAAATACATTCACAGGGCATTTATTAACCCTGATAAACATGCCAAATTTAATTTACTTGACACATCTATCTGTTGGAGATGTTCTTTAACCTGTAAAGCTGACTGGACTCATATTTTTGATTGTATTAACATAAAAAAATTCTGGGAAGGAATTACTAATTTTCTCCAAGCTATCTTCACAGACACCTTTATTTTAACCACATTTTTAGTTCTCTTGAATGTCAATGATATTACTGAAATGAATAAAAAAGACCTATACCTACTGTGGCCCATATTAGCCGTGGCAAGTAAATGTATAACTAGAAAGTGGAAGTCGTCACAAGAACCTACTCTGGAAGAATTCTTGAGATTGATGGAAGAAACAGCAATACTAGAAATCAAGGTGAAAGAACTGAGAATCTCTCCTAAAATACGGATAAACAATCCTTGGGAAAAAATTCTTGCTCTTACTGAAACACTAAAATTGAACTCAAACTAATTAAATGTGTAACTCTTAATTTACTGATTGAATATTATAATATTTTCTCTCATTTTTTATTTGTTCAGGTCAATTGTACATAGTGTATATAAAGGCTTATAATACTTGTTTTCACTGATGATTGTATTGTTAAATATCATTATATTTGGAAAATAATAAAAATTATTTGAGAAAAAACAGGATCCACTTTTAAATCATTCTGGCTTTTTTAATCAATGTTAGTATACATTCATTAGTTCATAAATACTTACTAGGTTATTGATTTGTTAGGATCTTTATATCCTGCGATAGAACATTTAATTGGTATGCAAAATAGGTATTTTTCCTCTTAATAGTCTGAAAAAATTCATACAACATATTTTCTAAAGGTGGGCAAAAACACAGAACTATTGTGGGGTATCTTTCATTGGCTCTCTGTCCCAGCTCACTCTCTCTGGTTGAAACTGCCAGTGAGGTAGTTTGGATTGAAAGCTGGTGAGAGGCTTCTAGAAACTGGCATGATTTTTTTCTAGCTTTGAAAGGACCACTGTTAGTTCTTTTTGTTTTACAGCACTGAGTAGAGTTGCAAAGCACACCTAGCAAAACTGGTAGATGCAATAGTTATTTTGCTGCCTTCACGTCATGAACAAAAGTGAAACAAGTCAGTCTGGATGGAGGTAGTAAACCAAAAAGTGGTATCCCTTTCTTTCGCAGGATGGTTGAAGCATGAAAGTATATGACTGCATACAGATGTGCAGAGCTATCTTTCATGTGTATGAGGGAGTTATCTTTCCTTTCTGGCTTTAACCATGTGTTTATGGAGCACAGAGATATTTTTTGTGCTTGTCTCTAAAATGCCTTAGTTAGGGGATACAGACAAACCCTGTACCTTAGCTACTTGAGGCAACAGCCTTAATCTTCTGCACTAACTGCCAGACCTTCAATAACATTTTTTTTCCCTTTGGTAAATCACTGATGATTACAATCAGTCAATGTCAGTCATTAGAATTTCATAGTTTGTGTGGTTCAAAGAACATGTGTTGAGTCAAAACCTGTTATTCTTTTAATTTTTTGAGTAATTTAAAGTTGTCTGCTCTTATCTGTCACAGGTTTTGAAGAACATCTTTTATTTTGCCTCATATTTATGCCCTATCCTTCAGCAAGTCATCTAATCAGACTGTGCCTTGAAGCAACTGAAAATTTTGGCTTGGCTCTTAAATGGTCCATAGACTGCAAGCCTAGTAACCACCTGTGGGCTATAGTAGTTATGGTGTAAGGGAATGAAATTGATTATATTAAACACAGCATCATCACATGAGACGTGCCATTTTGTTTGGATGGCATCCTTGGTTTCATTGTTCTGTTGAATGTTGATTGTATTTAGTGATAAAAATATTGGCCAGTATGAAGTCTACAAGTTTAATGTTAATTCTTTAACACTGAATATATTTTTTATTTAACTCGCTTTTTCCAGGCACACAGGTGTGAAATGACTGTGTTTGGCCTACAACAGTTTTTATAGCACTTAGTGCAGATGCGTAAGGCTATGAGCTGTTAAAGAGCTGCTTCCTGTAGAACACATGACTGTAAGTTATTTCACCAGAGTACTGCTGTGGCTACTCATAAAAGGGACACTTGTGCCCAATAGTCTCCCCCAGGATGTTAACAGATGTTTTAAACATTTATATTCCTGCACTTGTTGCACAGGCACTAATTAACATTTGTTGCTATATGTTATTTGTGTGTGAATCCTTGCACATTCTTGTAATTTAATGGGTTGAAAGATGCATTTTCACTAAATGTGAGTTTGAAGGGAAGAGAAATGTACTGCTTTTCATGCTAAGTCTGTTTTTAATGTCGGACTGTTTTGCTTTGTTTAGAAAATGGCATTTTTGTGTTTTTGTAAATGTAAAGAAGAAAAGAGTATGTACACTTTTTGACACGGTGTTTATGGTAAGTGGAGAGAGTCAAGTAATGAGATACTGGCATTGCTGCTATGTACCTGATTAATTACCTTGCAAAAGGTCCCATTTGTCCACAATCCAGCTCAGGGTGGAAGTAATAGTTATACAGCAGTGTGCAGGAAGATCAAGGTGACAAGATAAGTTTGAGAGGTAACACCAAGGAAATAATTAGAGGTATCAGCACAAGAAAATAGTTGTCATGCTTGGGGTATGGTAGAGGTTGAAATAGATGATTTATAGACAAGATGAATTAGAGGAATAGGAAGGTTGAGTAAGAAGATGAATTCTTGTTGTGAAGAGTGTAAGTTGCCAATGTATGGCTGGGTAAAATGAGATGTAGATGGGCTGTGATATGAGACTGAATCAAAGAAGGGAGAGAAAAGGAAAGCAGTGAGCCAAGATATGTGGAAGGGGAATGGGGGGGGCGGGAGTGTGAAGAAGAGTAAAAAGTGGTAAAGAAAGGTTAGAGGAAAGTAATTAGTTCAAGGGAAAAGGATGATGGAGATGCAGGCTACAGATATGTCAGTATAATGCCCTTCGATACTTAGAAGGATAGTATAGCTTAGAATACACTGTGTGGAAGGATTGGGGTATCTGTCTTGCTAGGAGTTGAGCAGGAATGCAGCAGGGTATTTATTAGGTGTTGTTTTCATTGAGACGTTAAAGGGTTTATCTAAGGCATGGGGGGGTGGAGTTACAGCTTTTAGCGATTGTAGGAGGAACAATGAGAGTTTCCAGCAGAGCTGTTTGAATTAGTAATTAGGAGTAGTTTATCTTCTGAATGAGGAGGCATGGTAGGTTATTAGTGTTGAAGGATGCGAGTTAGGCTGGGCCATTTTCAGGTTTGTGAATAAGGTTGTATGTGTTAAGTGGTTGAGTCAAGGAGTGAAGCTCCTTTAGTGCTATACAATGATAAGATCTGTATGACACGTTAGCAGGAGATTTTGTTGCAGCATTGCTCAGGGAGATTGCTGTTGGTTGTCTGAAGTGTAATGAGAATAAGGGCTGCATAGAAGAGAGCCAGAGGGCCACATTTGAAGCAGTTTCTTTCTAACATTGTGTTAGGTTAGGTTTTATCCTTTAGAGAGGGCTAATCTATTGATAAATGTTTTATTACACCTTTAACATGACAGTCAAATTTCAAGTTGCCATTGATCTTTACACCTACTAGCAGTGTGTGTACTTTTCTCTTTTTATGTATAGATTAGAGTCAAGAGTGATTTCTGATTAGAGAGTTGTTTAGGGTGGACAGGATGGAGGAAGAATGCAGTTGGATAACCATATTTCAATTTAGGTAACGTTATTCTAGGTTAGTTCTGTATTTTTAGCAGCACAGATCTGAATAGGGCCATACAAATATTACATTTGCTTGTTGAGTGGAGGTCATTCACAAATATGTTGAATAACATAGGCCCTAGAATAGAGCTCTTAGGGACTCCCACTCCTATAGGAATGAAAGAGGAGATGTTATGTTGCCATTATAAGCCTGTTGGCTGCAGGACAAGTGGCGGTCTAAGTTAATGTGGGTGAATCTAGGCCTAGGACGAATAATTTTTTAAGCATTTATTTTGTGCAAAATAGTGTCAAAAGCCTTCAGTAAGTCAAAGAAGGCTATGGAGACTAGCTTTCTCTCATTTCTGTTCTGACTTATAGTGGTTATGAAGTTAAGGAGAAACACAGAAGTACTGTGGTTAGAGTGGAAGTTACGCTGTGTTGAAAATAGATTATTGTCTGAAAAAGTGTGTAAAGCAGTCGTTTGGATACACTGACTTTCAAAAGAGGAGAAAGAATGGATATTTGTCTGTAGCTGGTAAGATATGTGGAAGTGCCACCCTTGTGTGAAGGTAACATGCAAGATTTTTCTATACATTGAGAATGTAGCTTTCTGGCAGACTTGTCAGCAAGCATGGAAGCAGGACCATGAATTTCCAGTTATATAGTTATATTTCCCACATAACACAGTTCTGTTGCAAGCAGCTAATAATAAAATGTGATTTAGCAGTGTGATTGACTATTGAAAATAACATTGGCAATTAGCTAGCTTTGGACAAAGTTAGGTAATTACTGCCAGGGTACAACTCTTAGATTCATTAGTCTTTAAATTATTCAACACCAGTTACTCTCCACCACTAAAAAATGCACCCTTTGCAATAAAGTGTTCACCCCTTATGCAGATCTTAATTGAATCTATTTAACTTAATCAGTTGCTGACTGATCCTTTTCAAAATTGTACCTACCAGTTGGAATGTTATCCCATGGCAGCATCAGAAAGATGCACCATGAATGTAACCTGACAAAATTAAAAAAAAAAAAAAAAAAAAGCACAAATGCACAGGCTTCCGTGTTTGTGCTAGTGGTACTATATCTTACTGTGTAATGCATAGCCGGCCTTAGGTATAGGCCAACTAGATAGGGCGGTCCAGCGGGGGGCACTTTTCCAGTATTTATTTGGTGTAGATAGACCAGGATGGGGGCACGGGGTGGTGTAGTGGGGGGGCATGTGGAGCCCTTTTGCCTAGGGAACCAGCTGACCTAAGGCCGCTCCTGGTGTGTAATGCTGTTCAGTTTTTATAAGCCAGATAGATTTGTAATACAGTCCAAACTTAACATTTCTTTTGCTACATATTTTACTTTAAACATGATAAGCCATACCATATCCAGTTATTTAAAACATTGATTAATGTTACATTCCTTAATTTGTGTAACTATATTTAAGTATTATTTAATTATATACTTTTCTTATGTACTGAACATACATTTTTGTATGCATGTTTGCTCATTTTTAATCTGCATGTTAAAGTTATGTTATATATCATAAATGTAAAAACATTTTATGTCTGTCAAAGAATCCTATATTCCTCACCTCTGGAAAAATATTAGATTTTTACCCCTACCCAAAGTTGGCAATTTCATTAATTTCACAAACTACATACCTACTGCTGTCCTGTCATCATTATCTAGATACTTGAAAAAGGTATACAGACTCAGCACACTCACTACATCACTCAAAATAGATTCTTTCCCTATTGCCGCACAGCTTCCAACCCCACCACAGCCCTCTTAGATTTCATTAATATAGTTAACACATACTGGAATTAAGACAAATTAGTGTCTGTTCTCTTTCTCTTACTGTGCAAAGCCTTCAGCACTGCTTCTCACCCCATTTTTCATCAGTAAGTCTTGAACCTAGGACTCAGTAGCCATGTCCTTACTTGGTTCAAGAGCTATCCCTCAAACAGACCCCAATCTGTTAAATAGCAAGTGAATCCGTATCCCTTTCTTCCAGTAGCTACTAGCATTCCTCAAGGCTCTTTCCTTGGTCCCATAGCATTTAACATCTTTATTAATAACCTCTCCACAGCCACTAAAATAATTTCTGTAGCCAAGTACACTGATGATTCAATCCTTATCTGCTGTGCCCATAATCTTGATAACTGACAGAAAATCATATAGGAATCCTTCATTTCTGTACAGGCATGGCTAAAAGACTATCAGCTGATTCTCAGTCTTAACAAAACTGCACTACTTATCTTTAGCCCCAAAAATCTCACAACCCCAGAAAATACTTATTATAATTTCCTAATATAATACCTCGATTTAACTTGTTCCTTATACAAAGCTAGTAGGCATTTACATAGATGAGAATATAAAGATGGACTACCACATACAATGTTTTGTGAAAAAAATCACCAAAAGCTAAGCTCTCTGTGCAGGATTAAACAATACCTGATTGACCCATTAAAAAAAATATTGACTTCTACTTTATTTGCACTTTCTTGTACTCTGATCCAATATCCACCAACTTACAAGCCACCCAGAGATTGAAGCTCATCCACTAAACTGACCCTTGCCTGGCTCTTAAAGAAATAGACTAGTAAGTACATAACCTTATATGTAAACCCTAAAACTTGCCCTCTCTTAGTAACCTCCTCTAGCCATACACACCCTCTAGGACCCAGCACTCTACAGACAAACACTACTCATTCTTGAATTAAGGGCTTCAGCAGATGACTTGCTATACTTAAACTATTCAGCCAAAATCTGGAATTCCATAAATAAAATTCTCAATAAAACACTTCTAAATGCCTATCAATTCATTACTAAAGTCGCACTCTAAATCTTAGCTTTGCATCTGTACCTGTCCTGGTTAGCCAATGTAACACAGCATGTTATAACATACACACATTTTCTTTTCACTTGCTGTCTGACTATACACCTGTCCCAGTTATCTTTCCATTTTTATATCTATGCATTTCCTACAGTAAGATTAAGCAGTTGTACATACTTTGTCTAACTTTTACATGCATTCAGTAGTCCAATTTACTGTTCATCTTTTGCTGTTTCAGTTGTATTTCCTATTCCTTCCTCCTAATATATATTAATCTAGCGGCAGATGCAGAAGCCTAGCCATTAAACATTGTAATCATTCCCACCATCAAGGCGATTTATGCCCCTCCTCTCTGGAAGAAATCCTACATTTTGCCACTTCACAAAGGTGAGCACTTTGCAGGCTTCACTGGCTACTGTCTCATTGCACTCCTCTCCCTTACCCCTAGCCAAACTCCTAGAGAAAAAGCTCTGTCGCTAACTACTGAAATCTATATTGGGAAATAAACCAACACAGCTTCTGCCCACATCACAGTACCAACGATGCACTCCTCAATTTTTGGACACTCATTATCCAGCACTATAACACCAGCAAACTAGTATTAGCAGTATTCCTTGACCTGTCCAAAGCCTTTGATAGTGTCCCACCCTAAACCTACTAACAGACACTTTCCCCTTGGACTAGATAGTCCGTACCTGTCATTGTTCACCAGTTACTTAACTGACGGCCACCCAGCAGTCAAATGGACTAGTGACATAATCTTTCTTCCTTTCCTGTATCTGTAGGGGGTTCCACAAGACTCCATCCTACAAACACTGTTTAATGTTTGCATTAATGACTTACACAAATTGAACAAAAACACGTCTATAGCATAGTATGCAGATGATTCAGAACTCATCTGTTCAGCTAAATCTATTACATAGTTACAGCAACTAACATAGGAATCCCTCTTCTCTGTAGAGGCTTAGCTTTATAACTGTCAGATTCTATTAAACCCCTGAAAAAAGAAACGCTCTACTCCTAGAACCTTCCAATTGAATAAACCCAACTTCACCATAATCTCTTCCACTACCACCACAATTGAAACAGTTTCACCCTCCAAGTTGTTAGGAGTAGTAACGGATGAAAACAGGAAATTTGAACTCCATATAAAAGAAACCATCAAAAAAAGCACATCAAAATCTTGATCTATTATATAAAACGAACCCATTTTAAGTTAACAAGCAAAAGCATGTATAGCCACATCATACCTACTTCCATCCCTTCTTTCTGGGGCCCCCATATTTATCAATGTACAAACCATCCAATTGAACCTACTAGAACAATGATATAAAAAGTTTACAAATTCTCAGCTAACCTATCATACAGGTCACACCAATGCTTAGCCCTAAAACATTTCTTGTTGGAACTCCCTCACTGCTCGTCTTACTCTCATCCATGACACACACTGTAATCTAGAACCCTGTAAAATGCCCAGACTTGGCCAATATTCTTACTAAGTATGTTCCCTAGGAAACCCTATGATCAATTGATAAAACTTACTATGTAACCAAACCAACTAATGCAGCAGGGAGAGTCTGTTCTTATATAATGTCTCAAAAATGTGGAATACCATTCGATTCCTAGAACAGTAGACTCTTCACATAAATCTTTTTAAAAAGCCCTAAAATGCATCTCATAGATAATTGGACTTGCTTTTGCTCTACCCTTGGTTAAAATACTGTTTTTACTCACTTAATCCTTATTAACTGATCCAGATTTTCTTTAAACCCAAGCTAATATTCTATACGTTCTCTTACATCACCTGCTCTGGCTATTTTTTCTCCATGCTCCTACGTACCTTATTTTTTTCTCATTACTACATCTCCTCTGGCTATTTTTTCTCTCGCATTACTACATATCTGGCTAGTTTATATCCATGTTCCTACCTACCTTATTCTGCTTGTGGTCTGTAATCTTTCTCGATTCATTATGAAAGGTGAATTCATTCCTGTTAAATTTTGCTGGATGTGTGCTTCTCATATGTATTTATAAACTATTGAATGTTCTGCCATCCAATTGCTTGAAAATTGCACTGTAATTAAAAATATTTTTATTGTTTTGTGAAAATTCTTATAGAGCTTTACTACCCAGGCCTTCTCTGAAAAGGGGCTCTGCTCAATTGGATCATTCCAGTAAGCAAATGTAAATAAATAAATGTATTTTTCTGTGCAATTTACTTTTTAAATATTGCACTTGTTTTGCTTACTTCTGTTATCTGCTATATTTTGTTTAGTATTGACTGAAGATTTTGTGATTGTTCCTATGTGGTGCTTTTCTCCCCTTGGTCTCCACTGGTGGGGGTCTTGTGTCCATTTGGACTTTTCCAGTAAAGAAAAGGGTACTTGCGTATTATCGCAAACACATTCCAAACCTGTAAGCGTTCTTCATGTCATGGTCATTTGCTTCATTTTGTTATAAAGGCATCTGCTCTTGGTTGGAAAGATTATGCGACAATACGCAAGTGCAGATATATATATATATTTTTTTGGTTTTCATATGGGTGGTCCCTTGCAGTGTATGTCAAATGCTTCAGTTGGGCCATTGCCGAGTTCTGTGCTTGTCACCTTATTCAGAACTGTGCTGCTCATCTGCTCAAGTCAGCTTAAGCTGCACTAAGAAATGTAATCTGTTAACTGTGGTGGGGAAAGTGAGTGTGTCCTGTTGCCTCCTTGGTCAGTCAGATGCCATAAACTTACAAGTGTGAAAAATTACAGTTGTCAACCTTTACTGCTTCCAACTATTTCACGAAGACTGCCATCATACACGTATTTGGAACAAGTGAAGGTTTGCTGTGACACAAATGTTATGAAGAATAGCCTGTTTTAAAAGGAGACTCTTCCCATTCCCAGAGTGAGTGCAGGCAGTTATTTCTTGGGCTAAAGTGAAGTCCTGCCTGCTGCGACACAAGCAATTGTTTTACACCTTTCTGGGATGAGAGATGTGCTGGGTTACAGCTTTTGAATGCATTATGTACCCGAACATGTTTTGTTAGTGTATTACATTTTAATTTCTTTTTCAGCACTTGGGTTTTCAGGGGAAAAAAGAAAGTGTAGTACTTGGCGATATGGTACTTGTATATTATCACATGCAATGCACTCACCCTGGGAACAAGAACTGTCTCCTTTTAAAACAGGCTAGCCTTCTTAAAATCTCTGTCAAGGCAAACGTTCACTTGTTCCAATGACATCGATAATTATGGCTGCTCTGAAATGCCCTTGCCTGCCGGTTTCTTTGGTTTGAAAGCATTCTGCATTTAAACAAATTTTCTTACTTTCTTACCTTTTTTTTTTCTTTTTGAACACTTAGGTTTTCAGGGGAAAAAGGAAAGTGTGGTACTTGACAATGACATTGTGAATTATGGCTCCTCAAAATTTGGTTGCGATAATACGCAAGTACCAAGAAAAGTAATAAATAAATGTAAATGTGCTCAAGTTATTTATTTTATTTATTTATTTTACATTTGTTGACCAGGCTGGTCCAACTGGATATATGTCCATTTTCAGTGGAGGCCTGGGGAGAAAAGCTCCACAAATCAGAGTAGTATTTACAAAACGCAGGTAAATTGCAACGTTTTGCCATTCATTACATTTCATTGCATTTTTGCTTATAAAAAAGAAAAAATCCTAGTACATAGCTATGGATAATCATACAAAAATATCTAAAATAACACTATTAAACTGTAAAGTCACACACACATAATTGTTAATAGAAAAGTAGCTAGCTTATATAGGTATGAAGATTAGTGTCTAGGGACAAGTGAGGTAGTTGGTCCGGGTAAGCACAGGGGCATAACCAATGTGATTTAAGGTATGGTTTCAGTTTGCTTTTAAATAGGGTAACTGAGGATAGGGAGGTTAGGTGATTGGGGAGGGTTTTCCAGGTTTTACCCACTGTATTAGGGAACAATGAGTCTCCTGCCAAATTGTTGGTTTTACCTATTTGTACCAGTAGTTTATCTGATGAGCGTAGGGTCTTGAGATTATTATAGGGGGTGATAAGGTTAGTGAGTATTGGTGTATTTGTTGGTTTATACAGGATCTTATGGGCAACTATTATTTGGTTCAATAGTATTAGATTTGACAACTCTAACCATCCTAGTTGATTAAGATTGTTATAATGATGGGTTCTATAGGTTGACTCAGTTGCAAATCTGGCAATATTATTGTAGGAGATAGCCAGCTTGTTCAGATTGCTTTTACATAGTTTAGTATAAATAGAGGAGGCATATAGTAGGGTGGAGATTAAGTGAGTACAGGCAATAGTGGTCCTGGCTAGAGGAGTCAGAAAGGGTTTGATCCTGTAGAGGGAACCTAATTTTTTGTTCACTGTTTTTATAGTGTTAATATGGGGCTCAAAGGTAAGGTTATTATCAATTAGTACCCCAAGTAGTTTTGTGGTAGGATCAGGAGATATGATAGGACCATTGCTAGATGTAACAGTAAAGTTAAGTGGGGAGATCCTGCAGGTGGGAGTCAATAGTAGCAGTTTTGTTTTTTTTTTGGGTTCCAAGATGAGACATCGGTGTGGAAGCCATTTCTCTACTGTGTTAAACACGTTTTGGGTTAGGGACTGAAGTTCTGATGGAGAAATGGCTGAGCATATTAACATGAAATCATCTGCATATTGGATACATGTAGCTTAAGGTATTACAGAATGTAGGTCATTTATAAAAATAGAGAATAGGAGAGAACCCAATATAGAGCCTTTGGATACCAAGGGCAATTGGGAGGTGGGAAGACAAGTTGTTCTCTCATAGTACAGCCTGTTGCCTGTTATTTAAGTAGGAATGGAACCACTGTATAGCAAGTGCATCCAGTGACATGTTTTTAAGTATGTTTGAGTAACTGGTGGTTAACCATGTCAAAGGCTTTCAACAGATCAATAAAGAGGCCTGAGGATAGTGTGTCATTATTGTGATTTTTATTAATGCAATCGGTGAAGGATAAGAGAGTAGAGGTGGTGCTATGAAATGGTCTGATGCCATGTTGGCAGGTAGCTAGTAAATTGTTTTCTCGTAGGTAGTTTAATAGTTGCTTATGAATGCATGTCTCCATGATTTTTGCCAATAGGTCTGTAGTTAGATAATTCATTGGAATTACCACCTTTATGCAGGGGGATAATATGTGAAATATTCCAAATTGATGGGATAGTTCCTTCAGTAATAGTTCTATTAATCAGGATGGATATGGGGTAGATTATAGCCTTTGCAGCTTTTTGAAAGTATTCTGCAGGTAGTAGGTCTGCAGAGAGGGTGGTGGGTTTAAGTTTCTGAATAAGGGTACAGACAAGGGATGTAGGAACAGGTTGAAATTGAAAGAATGGGGGGACTATTAGAGATATCAGTGGATGAAGATATGGTGTCAGGGGATAGCTTTATTGGCAAGAAATTGAATGGTCTCTGTAAAAAAAAAAAGTGTTAAAAGTATTGGCTGTTTGGTTGGGACTGTTGTGATCAGAGCCTGAGGGGAGTGGATGTGACTGAATGACCTGGGTGAAGAGTTTATTGATGCCTGACCAGAATTGTTGAGGTTTATTTTGGTGGGTTTGTTGGAGTTGACGGTAAAAGTTTCTTTTGTCTAACAATATGGCTTTTTTGTTTCATTTCTTAGCTGTCTGAACTTTAACTGATCTGTAGAGCTTTTAGTTGTATGCCAGTTGGCCCAGAGTTTTCCTTGGAGGACTTTTTGTTTGGTAGCTTTGGAGAGCCATGGGGCTAATTTAGTCCTAGTTCGAATTGTGCGTGTTTGGGCATGGCAGTATAGAGTGGCTAAGAATTTAGAATTATTTAACTGCATCGTCTAATGGTAGGTGTTTCAGGGGTGACCAGTCACAAGCTTTAAGTTCTTCTAGAAAGCTGTTGGGGTTAACATTTTTTGTTACTCCTTATTGTCTTATAAATGGTTGGGTTTGGGATGCCAGTTTTATACCTGATTAAGAAGGTGAGTGAGTGGTCGCTTATATCTTCGGGGAGGGTACCTACTTTGTAAGTTTAGTGATGACCATTTCTGAGAATCCAATCTAGGGTGCTTTCATTGTTATTAAGTTGATTGGTCCTAGTGGGGGATGTAATGGTTTGAGTATAACCATATAGGTTAATATGAGTAGAAGGCTGTTCAGATGTACAGCACTTCCAGTTTATATTAAAGTCACTGAGTACTATGGTTTCTTGTGGGTAGGTTGTGGAAAGCCAACTTAGGATAGCCTCTAAGGAGCTGGTGTTATTGCCTTGGGGAAGGTAGATACAAATGATATATATGGATTTACATTTGTTGAGTTGAATCTTGGAAATAAGAATTTCTGCATTACTAGTTAGTGGAGGTTTAGTCTATAGAGGTCACCTGTAATCCAGATTTATATAGAATAGCTACTCCTCCACCCTTCTTAGCATTATGGTCAAGTCTCAAGATATTATAACTGGGGGGAAATAACCACATTGTCTTGTATTGTTGGCTTGAGCCATGTTTCAGTGAGACAGAGGATGTCAAATGAATGTACATCCATGAGGGCATATAGGTGGGCAACTTTATTATTTATGCTCTGAATATTGAGATGAGCTATTAGGAGAGAGTTGGGGGGGGGGTCTGGTAAGCAAGTGTGTGTTAGTATGAGTTGGAGTGTAAGGTTCTGTGGTTGTGGTAGAATTTGAGCTGGGGTTTGGATGTATATCACCATCTATTAGGGAGTGGACTTGGATTCTCAGAGTGAGTTTTAAAAGTTTATATATTAGGTTCTGGGATTTCCTAGCTCTTGGGCTGTAATATCTGATGTGAGTGAGTCTATGAAATTTATCTGATAAATACTTTGGTGGGCAGGGTGTGTTTTTATGCCTATGAGGGATTATAAGCGTTGGTGTGGAGGTTTGCTTTATGGGGTAGTGAAATCCTAGGCAGGTAAGGTGTAGCTAGAATAGGTAGGAGTGAGAATAAGATTAAGGGCTTCAGGTATGATAGGGTAGTTGTGGGTGGCATAGTAGAAGTATTATATCTAGGTTTCTGTACAGGGATAAGTATAGATAGTTTACTAAGTTAATGACTAGTGGGAAGTAGGTTATAGCACTTTAAAAGGTTGGAGCATGTGATTGGTTGTATGGATGGGGATATGTGGTTAGGGTGTATAAATGAGAAGCACTGGGCGTGGGTGGGAATTGGGGGCAAGGTAGGGGAGCAGAGTGAGCCTGCAGGGTAAACGGAGTGGGTAGAGCCACTAAAGAAATGAACACTAGGAGAACAATCAGTGGAGAGCTGATTGCGAAGATAAGTTTAGGTAGTGATAGGTAGGAGGTAAGAGCCTTGATAGTAGGGATAATAGGCAGGGTAGTTAAGTGATGTAGAGTAAAAATAGAAGGATAGAGTGGGACTGCAATTCAAACAAGTTATGAAAACTGGATGCCTGAGAGTTGTATTTTAAGACAGTAGGATAGATCTAGGAAAAGGGTGCTATCTAGTGGACAAAGGCTGTACAGCAACAATAGCTTCTCATGGGAGGAAGTTGTTATTTTAATTACCTGGTGAACCATCATATGAAAAAAGGGTCCTTGGACTAATTCACTCCGTTGATTAACAAATATCAATAAAGACATGAATAGATACTGATGCTTCATCTGGTTTCTTTAGTTTGTGCAACAATTTAAGAAACCCATGGTTTTGGTCCACTAAGTATTGTGTTAATGTCTGCATCTGCTAGTTTTTCCTCTTTCCTTGCTGTGTAACCCACCTTATTTGTAGCAGATAGATTCTGCATCATTATTTATGTATAGCCTCATCTGGAAATTCTTACCCTTCCTATAACTTTTAACATTTCTCTTCATTCTTCCAGCAGTTGGTCTGAGACTGATCTATGCTTAGAGATATTAGTTAAAGAATGCAGTCATTGGTAAGTTCTATATTTTCATCAACAGTGCAGATTCAGTTTGACCTACTATTTATTTTAATTACAGTTATTTCTTATTATTTTAGAGTTTTTTAATATTTTGCCTTTTTAGACTTGGTTATCTTTGCCAAACCTGAGTTGTATTGTCTTAAGCTGGTGTGTTTGAGTGATTCTGCACTGTAGAGGAAGATTTTGAATTGGGTGTGCTCCTTTTCAAAACTGACAGCAAGTTTGAAATGTAAAAAACATTTTTTCACTATATTATTTATCTCTTTTATAGAGTTAGTTATTAGAGATTATTTTGGATGAACATACAAATCTCTTGTTATGCTTCATCATCAAATTCCTTCTTCTAATCCCAGCTCTTTCCTGCTTCTCTGTATCTTTGTATTGTGTTTGCCTAGCTGTTTGCATGCTTTTTGCTTCAATTTCTCTGCTCCCATATCCTTAAATTCATGTCTGACCAGTGTTCTTTTTGTTCTCTCTCTATTTTGCAGCTCGTACAGTCAACTGTTTTAAACGGACTGCCCCTTCTCTCCTACTGCTGTATTCCAACTACTGTGGACTTCATTTCTCAGAAACCTGCAAAATCTATGTGTAGGTGCTATCCTACAGTATACTGTATATCCTGTACTGTATTTCCAGAATCTTTTGTTCTGGGTCGCATACTCACTCGGAGCTTTGCATTCATTTTCAGGGCACATACCTATAGTTCCCTTAGGCCACTAGAAGGCACTGCACCACATGCAAACCAACCTCTAGCAACCTAGATTGTATCAAGCTATTCAGCTGCTTCATTCCCAGTTCGACGCATTGCTTACTGGCTTTGCCAGCCCGGCCTGCACTGGGACACACTTCCACACATTAGCCTGGTGTGTTACTGTAACTGTTTCTTCTCTGTTACCTGCCTAAATATATATATATATGCTTACCTTATATTCTGTAGCCCAGAGCTGTTTCTGATTGGGGTTTTTGTACAAATCCAGCCTCAGTTCCAGTCTGGGCTAGCTCTGCTCGGGTTCACTCTGCTCCCCTATCCCCATTCCCACACACCTTCATTACAATTTACTTTATATCCACCATTCCCTCCCCTTCCTCTCTCATTGTCCACTCACAACCAACTTCCCGCCTATACCCACTCCCACCCGAACATCTATTATACTTAATCTACATTACTTTCTTTACCAACCACATCACTTCCTACCCTATAACTTCTCTACCCACATACTAATATGCAACACCTTCTCATTTTTCTCTCTGCTCTAACCTCCTATAACTCCCACCTTTCCTAACCACTCTTTTGCTGTCATACCACCTACACCTATGATACTCATCCAGCAACTTCCTCCTTAAATATCTCCCCAACTCTGTTCAACCTCTCCACCGCATGTCTTCACAAACATTCTCAACTTCAAATCCTGCCACTTACTGGCAAATGTAAACTAAAGCTATATAAACTTCATTTACCTGTTGCTACACTCTCTCCTCGCAAAAAACTTACTCAGCTCTGGGGACATCCACCCCCAACCCTGGTCACTCTCACATACCCCACAACCACGTACCCCTCATGCCTACATCAACCTCCCCCTCTCCACACACTTCTCAGCATACTCAGCCCCCACACACACAACTCATTCTTATCCAAGCACCTGTCTGTGTACTCACTAAATATTCAGAGCCTAACAAATAAAATCACTGAACTGCACACCTGGATATCCCATGCCACCTTTCACATCCTTTCCTTATCTGAAACTTGGCTCAAGCCACATATCACTAACAATGAAATACTCCCACCTCACTATAGTATCTTTCGATCTGACAGATTTCCAAAAAAAGGGGGTGGTGTAGCCATCCTCTTCTCCAATAGCCTCAACCTCTAACTCTTCAACCACACCCATCCCTGACTTTCACCCGGCTGAACTTAACATCCTAAACTGCCACCTTAATCCTCACAAGAAATTTGCTATTGCCTCCATCTACATCCCCCCTGGGAATAATTTGTCCATCCTAGAGAATATCCTTTCCTGGTTTTTCCACAATATACCTTATGAAACCCTCATCTTAGGAGATATCAACCTAGACTGGTCCAAACTTATAACAGACTCTCCTCAACTCTGCATCAACCTACATGGTTTTCATCAACTGATATCTTCCCCTACCCACCTCCATAAAAACTCAACATCCAGCTCCATAATTTACTGGATTCTCACTAACTCCTCCCATCACCACCACAGCCCCACTACCTTGGCAGACTCCTTTAGTGATCACCTCCCCACCTCTGTCCCAGCCTCCCAAACCTCACCTTTACGGAGATTGCCGTAAACTCTCAAACTTTAATATATCCCAATTCATCTCCATTCTTTCCAGTGCAGAGTGGTCCATTCTTAAACAAGTCCCTCTCATTGATGCAGTCAGTATGTTCAATACCAACTTCCTGAATACCCTAATAGGTTCATAGGTTCAAAGGTTCATACTAGGCTATCTGCCCTAGGGCATTTATAAGCCTAGCCAGAGTATGTTTGGCTTTCACCACCCATTTTAAATTAATTTTGCTATGCCCTTTTTCGAGGTTAGTATACTGTGCCTCTGTCTAACAGTGACACAGAAGTGATACCCGGGGAAAACCTATGATCTCCCATCCACTCATCAAGATTCCTCTTGAAGAGAGTCAATGAGGGACTCTGCCTAACCTGGACTGGGATTTTATTCCAGAGTGAAGGGAGCCTCTGGGTTATGAATCTGTCCCTCCAGCATGTCCTATTTATTTCAGTGCTGAGGTTCAATTCTCTCAAGCGCGTGGCTCGATGGGATTTGGATTTTTTGAGGTGCAGCATGTCCCTTAATTCCGGGTTGGACATGGCTTTATATGTCAGGCACAGGTCGCCTCTGAGCAGGCGGTATGCCACTGAGTAGAGCTGGAGTTTCTTTAACCGGGCAGCATATGGCATCTGTTTGAGCCCTTTGATCCTCTTGGTGAGGTACTTTTGGGGTCTTTCCAGTTGCTGCAGGTGTTTGCTAAGGTACATCCCAAAAGGGGCATTGTACTCGATTATGGGCCTGATGAGGGATGAGTAAAGAGGCACGATGACCTCCCCTAATCTAGATGTGAATCCCTTCATGATTAGGTGGCTATATAAAATGTTTTTCTAACCACTTTGGCCACGTGGTTGTCAAATGAGAGATTGCTATCAACTTGGGTCCCCAGGTCCCTAATTACTTCTTCTGTACTTAATGGATTACCACCTATGTGGTAATTTGTGGGCACTTTGTTTTTGCCAAAGGGGATGACTATACACTTTTTGGCGTTTAGCTTGAGGCCATGGCTCTGGCACCAGTTTTCTGTTTCTATGAAGCCCTTTTGGAGGATGCTTGTGTCGGCTGGAGAGTCGATTATGGCGCCCAGTTTGCAGTCATCTGCGAACTTGGTCAGCCACAGTCCTTCTGTGTTGGCCTGTACCTCCGAGAAATATATACCGAACAAGAGAGGTCCCAGGACTGAGCCTTGTGGGATGCCACTTGTAACTGGTTTGGAGTCTGACATGGCTCCAGCAATTCTAACCATGTGGGTTCTGTCCTTGAGTCAGTTTGCAACCCATCTAGTGACATAGGGATTTATATTTAAGCTGGTGAGCTTATCTATAATGCCCGAGTGGGCTATTTTATCGAAGGCTTTTGCGAGGTCCAGGTAGGCCGTGTGGACCACCTTCCCTTCGTCAATGGCCTTGGTGACTGTTTCAAAGAAGTCGACCAGGTTTAAGAGGCAGGATCTGCCCTTAACAAAGCCAAACTGGGTATTATCCAGTGTCTGTAGGTCCCCAATATCTTTATCTATGAGGTCCATGATGATCCTTTCCATAGCTTTGCAGACCAAGCTTGTCAGGCTTATGGGGCGATAGTTTCCAGGGTCCGTTGAGGCACCACCTTTGTGGAGAGGGACCACTGTTGCTGTACGCCACTCTTTGGGTACATATCCTGTAGTAAGGCTGAGATTGAACAGTAGTTTTATGTTTGGGTTTAGCTCTTCTTGGAGTTCATGTAGGATGCAGCCCGGGACACCGTCTGGTCCCATTGATGCTGTGTTTTTTGCTTTGGAGAGGGCGGCTCTTACCTGAGCATTTGAGATGTCAGGGGGGCAGCACTCTGCTGGGATAGATATTTGCCCTTTTGGTGGGGGGGAGAAGTTTGCGCTGAACCTGTCAGCTAGGATGTTGGCAATGTCTGTGGGTTTGGTGTATTTTTTTGTCATTTTGGACTGGGAATTCCCACCCAGGTTCCTAACATAACTAAAGAAAGCCTTGTGATTATTCTTAGTGTCCTGTGCAATTTTTCTCTCGAAGCTGGCCTTAGACGATTTTATGAGTGCCCTTAGTTTTTTGCTAATACTGATCAGAGATGCCTTCCCTTTTTGGGATTTTGCTCTATCATGTAGTAGCTTCCTCCTTCTATTATATAGTTTGTTTATGGCTGGGGTCCACCAGACAGGACGTCTGCCTTTGAAGGATTGGGTCTTGGTTTTATTTGGGATTGCATGATCCATGCATTTCTGATGGTGTTCAGAGAATGCATTTATAAAGGATTCTGCGGTCTGGGCCCGGGGGCTTTGAAGGATTCCACCTCGGTTTTGAGGAGTGTGAAATTTGCTTTAGAGAAGTTTTTCACTGTGGTTTTCTGGGCAGGGGGTGGGATCGGGATGTGAATATCCAGTGAGATCAGTTTATGGTCTGATCTTACCAGTGAGGGATACACTTCTGGTCTGGAGCATAGAGTCCCCATGTTGGTGATGATGAGGTCCAGTATGTTTTCCCCTCTTGTGGGAGTGGTAACAAGTTGTTCCATAGCATTTGAGTTTATGAATTCTAGGAACCTTTGGGCTAGGGTGTTGGAGCTAGAGTAATGCTCCCAGTCTATGTTTGGGTAGTTGAAGTCGCCCAATATAATGGTATTTGGAGAAACCTTCATATTTTCCAGTGTTCTCAGGAGGGCCGAGTGGGGTTCCTGGGTTTGGGAGGGTGGTCTGTAGCAGGCTATAAACTGGAAGGCAGTTTTACCCACTGTTAGTTGCACATGGATAGTGTCTGATGCTTCGTGATTTGCCACCAACCTGGAGGTGTGGGTATCTTTGATGAATATCGATACTCCCCCTCCTTTTGTGGTTCAGTCCAAGTTTTGGGGACAAAAAGCATGGTATGAGGTATAGCCTGGTAGTGCTGGGGTGCTCTCGGGAGCCCTGAACCAGGTTTCTGTTACTGCACAGATATCGATGTTCTCCATGCTAAGGAGAGTTTCAAGTGCGTGCATCTTGAGGTTTAGACTTCTGACGTTGAGTAGCATTTCTCTTAGTTTCTTATCCCTTGTGATACCTATGGAGGTGGGTTTGTCTTTTGAGCCTTGCCTAAAAAAGGCACTATGGGGATAGCAAGAGCCTTTGCCAATATCCGAAAGCCCAGGGGTGACAGGTGCAAGCTGTCCCTAGTGAAGCATCGTGTCTTGTCGAGCATATCATCCCAGGCTGACAGGCGTTGGATCCCCTTTGAATGACACCAGTACTTAAGCCAATTGTTGAAATTGATCATCTTGTCTTCATATTGTAGCATCATTTTTGGTGAGGGTAAGATGCTACTCAAGGTCAGGGTCATACCGGCCTGGGCTACATGCTCAGAGAGCTCCTCTAGGTTTCTTTTCATGTAGTCCAGGGAGGTACGTCTCAGGTCATTCACACCAGCATGGACAATGACTGTGTCATATTTGTACTTGCCTTGGAGTGACCTGAGTGCTTGTGTTATGTGGCGGATCCACATTCTTATCCAAGCACCTGTCTGTGTACTCACTAAATATTCAGAGCCTAAAAAATAAAATCACTGAACTGCACACCTGGCTCCCTCTAGTAAGAGATTAGGATTAAATCAAATTATGCTTCCTGGGTCTCCAAAAACTAGGACTCTTATGCACAAAAGAGACAGCACATGGAAAGTCTGGATCAAAACAAAAGAACTACCCCTGCTACACAAATACAGACATCTAAGGAATCTCACAAAGAAACACACCAAGAATGATAGAAAGTCCTACTATAACTCTGCTCAGCTCAATAGCAAATACAACCCTCAAAGTTTTTGATCCACTCTCAATAGAATTCTTTCTCCAGGCTGCCCATCAAACCCCTGCCCTTATCCAAATACATCCCCTCAAGAAACTGCTACCCTCTTCAATAAACACTTTGACATCATGCAAATACTCATACCTTCCAACTAAAGCACAACGTATCTGCCAACCCCTACCAACCCTCCAAACAAATATCTATTCTCCTTTCACCCTCTTTCAACTTCCTACATCACAACTCTCCTCTTAAAACTCAAACCCAGCTCTGCCTCCACTGACAATCTACCTCCTACCTTCCTCAGACTTGCTGCTGAATCCATTGCCTATTCTGTATCCATTCTAATCAATAGATCTATTCATCATTCATACCCTTTGGAAATCTTTCTTTACTATTCCTCTGTATAAAGGAGGAAACTCTACTGACCCATCTAACTACTGACCCATTGCCATCCTATCTCCCCCCCTAAGATTCTTGAAAAATGCATTCACTCACAGCTTCTTAACTACCACCTCCATTATAACCTTCACACTCCCACTCAGCATGGCTTTCATCCTAACCACAGCACAACTACTGCCCTCCTATATTTCACTCATACCATTGCTGAGGCCCAAGATTAGAATAAACTCATATCCTGTCTCTTCCTAGACCTTTACAAAGCATTTGATACAGTCTCCCATCCCCTACTGCTATCTAAACTGGCTAATCTCAACCTATCTTTCACCTCCCTTGCCTGGTTCTCTAGTTACCTATCCTGTAGACAGCAATCTGTTAAATGGCTCTCATCCTTCTCTCCTTTTATTCCTGTCCCAACCAGAGTACCACAAGGTTCCATCTTCGGTCCTCTTCTGTTTAATGTCTTCACTAACGATCTCAATATCTAAACAATCCTCCCTCATTCAATACACTGAAGACTCCACTCTCATCTCCATTTCTAACAATATCTCTAAACTCCATACCCTAACCCAGCATGCCTTTCTATCCATTGAACAGTGGCTGTCTGTTCTTCTTAGGGTTAAGGATAACTAGATTATCAAACTCCTCCTCCCCCCCCTGTTCTCTTACTCACCACAAAGCCACCTTTAGTATTACATCTTCTAACATTAAAATAATTCAACCCGAAACCCACACAAAACTCCTTGGAGTTATCATTGATGATGAACTCAAATTGAACCTTCACATACTCTAATGCATAAAAAAGACACACCAGAAACTAGGTTTATTGTAAAACAACAAAAATTTCTCATGCCAGACTCTCCCTTGCACAGGCACTCCTTCTCCCCTCCCTACTAATGCTGCCCCAGTTCTTACCAACATTCAGGCCACAACCTTGAACAAACTTCAACAAACTTTTACAATAAGATAGCTAGATTTATCACTAACTTCCCATACAATACACATCACTGCCTTGCCCTAAACTCTCTTCAATGGCTTGAACTCCCCCAAACAACTGCTGCTATCACAATTTCAAATGCTACACTCCATTCTTTACAAACCTTTATCCTGCCCAGCTCTCTCTTCTTTTGTCTCTATCTATTCTCCACCTTGGACCCTCCGTACCACTAATCAGCAACTACTAGATACCTAGACACCTACCAACCCAAGAAAACAGTTGGCAAGCTTCTATATAAATACTCTGTTGCCATGCTTGGAACAAACTTCCCCTAGACATACATTCTATCACCCACCCACTCAAACTTACTCCAAAAATTGCCCTTGTCAAGAGCGAACCTAAGGTCCCCATACCCCTTATACACATCTAAATGACCCTGCCCATTTCATCTTGAACCTTACCATGCTGATACTTAACCAATCATGTAGCTGGACAAAATTCTTATGTAACTACATAATATATCATTTCTCTGTAAAAACTTTAGGTGTACCTCTGTTGTGCATGCATTCTATTTTGTGTCTTTTACTTGCTATATAACACGTTTTTGTTGTAATTTTTTTCTTATTTAAATATCTTAACTACTGTAAACTGATAGAGACTGGAGCTTTTTTTCTCGGGTCTCCACTGAAAATGGGCCACAAGCCCAGTTGGACCAACCCAGTTAACAAATGTTAATAAATAAATAAATAGTTGTCCTCATGTTATAAACACACCACTTCTGCTTGGTTAACTTTGTTATTATGTGCATCATTCTGTGTTTTTGATGAATTTACTTTGCTTTTTTTGGGTTGCATTTATCCTGTCTAATGAAGTGATTGTAAAATTTAAATGGAAAACACTTTTTCCTTTGTATGACAACTGCTTTCATCTTGGAAATTTCCTCCATAATTCTTGCAGTTGGAATTGTCTTTCTTTGATCATCTTAAGTATGGCAGTCTGTATTTTTTTTTCTGGATAACTGAAAATAAAATGTTATATAGTGATACTGAATGACTTTCTTGTTTATGTTGTACACTTTTATCTTGAACTTACTGGTATGAATAACTTGTGCCATGATCTAGTAAGTCCTGAAAGAAGGTGTTGACTTAAGGTTTTCTTCCTTATTCTGGCTAATGAACAACTTTGAATTATGTTTTTATATTATTTCTCTATGTAAAGCCTCAGTTTGGTATATGTTTACAACTGTAATATTTTCTTGTACTGCTTTTCTAGCAACATTTCATCTGGCATGCTCCTTTGGAGTTTAAAATATGTAATAAAAAATGCTATGCACACTTCCAAACCAAGAAAAACGGTGTGCTGGATATTATCAAAAAAAACAAACACACAGCTTCATTCCATTGGAAAAACTTTAATAAGTCACAATAACTGAAATAAAATGTAATGCCTCACATGAAGCATTTTCATCTCCTTTAGGAAGACTTCATCAGAATAATGATTCAAAGCAACAATGACAGTGGTTACATACCAGTCCTAATTAACTGAATGTAATTAGCAATCATAAGTCATTAAGCAGTTAAATCCGCAGCTTATATATGTAAATATGTGTAAAAGTAATACAGAAAATCCAAACATATATATATATATATGTGTGTGTGTGTGTGTGTGTGTGTGTGTGTACATATATATATATATATATATATATATATCAAAAACATGTAATACTAATCCCTGATACTCTGTTTTGATAAAATAGTAGATCTAAAAGCATACATACATATATAATAAATAGTATCATAAATCAAAAACAGTATAAAAACTTATTTAATCTCTAGTGCTATTTAAAACAAGTAAATAAACTAAGATATATTTACATATTTACACTGTGAAAAAGTGTATATATATATATATATATATATATATATATATATATATATATATATATATATATATGGGTCTACTTCATATGATCTAAATTTCATATGACTGAAATTCATTTGACTGAGAGCAAAACACTGAAAGTTCAAGAGACTGAAAACTCATTTGACTGAAACTCATAACACTGACACATTAAAGTAAAAGGTATATGCCCTTTTCCCCACTGTAGTGCGATCCTGGAGTTAGTATATATAGTTAGGAGTATGTGGGATACAGCCCCCCCCAAATTGTGGTGTGTGGGGAGCAAAGCCCCCCACATACTTTATACATTTTAAACCATACACATGGATATTTATAACTGCAATGAATAACTCTTTGCAGAAAATATTTACCTAAACTATGTGGGAGGCTTCCCCTCCACATCCCCCAATGTGGGGGGCTGTGCCCCCCATACACCCTATAACTATATATACTAACTCCCGGATCACACTACAGTGGGGAAAAGGGCATATACCTTTTACTTTAATGTGTCAGTGTTATGAGTTTCAGTCAAATAAGTTTTCAGTCTTTTGAACTTTCAGTGTTTTGGTCTCAGTCAAATGAAATTTAGGTCAAATGAAGTAGACCCATATATGTGTGTGTGTGTGTGTGTGTGTTTGTATATTAGTCAAGGAAACATCAAGTTCATAAAATGACAAAAAATATATATTTCAATCTTATCAGGACTCACTAGGTACCTATAATAATCCATTAAAGATTTTGTGTGTTTAGCCAGCATATAATATGTTGTGGTGATTTATAATTTTCATCCCTTAATTTTAATAATGGGGTGATAGACGCATTTGCATTAGTTCCAGGAGTAGTAGTGGCATTTAGTCTCAACTGCCCATACAGTTTTTGTACTCTGGTCTAGCTTCCCAATTTCCACCTCTAGTGACAGGTACAATAATAAGTTCTCAGGTCGGTAAGGTGCACACTGTAGCAACAAATGGAATCCAAAATAGAACAAAAATCTAGGCACACACCATGGCAGGAATATTAACTTTAATGAACAAAAACAAAAAAGTATCAAAAGCTAAGCACTTTCACTGTTATATGCATCTTCTTCAGACCTATTTTAAAACTACCAGCTGTTCACTATTTAAAACCTGAGAGCGCCAATAAGACAAACAGATCAAGTAACACATCAAACCAATGACTCACTATGTAGGAATTACATAACAACCTTATCCTAACTTTTAAGGCAACATTAAAAACAAATAATGCATAAAAAAAGTCTCTCTCTCTCTCTCTCTCTATATATATATATATATATATATATATATATATATATATATATATAAAACTCTCTACTATATATATGAACAGTTTTACGTCTATATATGAAACGTTTTATGTATATATTAACATAAATATTCATGTAACCCTAAATAAAATATACTCAGTATTTCAAGGGGCAGGATTTCAAATGGGGTTTGAGAGAAACACGCTTATTAATTTCAGTTCTGTCTCAAACCGTATTATCCACTCTTGTTCACGTTCCTCAGTGAAATTCTTAAAAATTTGAAGCTGTGTTCCTCCCCTTTGTCAATAACATGCTCTGCAATCGCACTTCTACACTTCTTATTCCTCACCTCTTTCACATGTTCTAGAATATGCTCTTTAAAAAGCCTATTCGTCTTCCCTATTTAATAGGCGTAACACTCAGCACAATATGAAAAATAAATCAAATAAAATTGGGTTTATCACTGATTAGTTGTCTCACCCTTTCATCAGTATTTAATATGCCCCAAGTCTTCTTTATAATGGCATAAATAGTACTGACCTTGCTAGTATATGTTAAAGTTACCCTGGTTATCTCTCTCTGTCCTTGTTCACCCCTTTCATTATGGGTATATCCACAATTATCAGAAAAATAAGGTAGTCCTCTCAAATCTCGTTGGAGCAAAGCTTCTTCAGTCAAACTCTCAACTTCATTTTCTCTCTATCCCCTCTGTACAAACTCGGTCTTTAAATCAAATAATGCTGACCTCATATCCACCTCATTGTTATGTAATCTCATAACCCTAAGTGCTTGCCCCTTGACAACATTCCTGTAAACAGGGCGAGGATGAATACTGTTCTTATGCAAGACAACATTCTTCTTGCATTTTTTCTTATAAAAAGAAGTTCTAACCTCACCAAACAAGCTCTTTGTGACACTGACATCTAAAAAATTAGTTGACTCATGAGAACGATTATAACTAAACTTTAAAAATGGTATGGTTGTAGATACCCAACAAACTGTTTATCTCCTCTAATGATCCCTTCCACAAAACAAAAGCATTATCTACAAATCTTTTGTATGTCAGAATATGTCCACAGGACTCATTATTCCTAATCACATTCTCATACTCCCATTGTGCCAAAGCCGGGTTGGCATAACTATTGGCATGTGCTGTACCCAAAGCTATGCCAAACTTCTGTAAGTAAAACACCTCGTTAAAAATAAAAACATTGTTTTCTAAAATTAATTCTAGCAGACTGCACACTAAATCAATATTCTTAGTGCTCAAAGATACTTCTCTCAGCAGAAGAGTCCTAATATTCTCAATCCCCTATTCATTCAGAATGAATGTAAAATGGATGAAACATCTAAAGTTAAAAAGACCAAATCTGCATTCCCATTACATGGAATAAATCATTTAAAAAGTTTTTTGTATCCTTCAACACTGTCTCAGTTCCCTCCACAATGGGGCGTAAAGTCTTCTCCACATATATAGAGAGTGGTTCTGTGGCCCACCCTCTGCTCAGCACTATTGGACACATGGGTGGATTTTGCATGTTTTTGTGAACTTTGTGGAGGACATAGAGTATAGGTGTAAGCGGGTGTTCAACAGAAAAATATCTAAAGAAATCATCAGTAATAACATTGGTCATAAGCTTTTCAAACAAGAAGAAAGCTAGTCTATAATTCCATCAACTTATGTATTGGTTAAATGAATATATGTCTCACTGTCACTCAATAATTCAGTCATACTTTTTAAATAGTGACTCTTATCTAGAACGACTATACTTCCCCCCCTTATCAGAGGGGTGTATTTCTAGGGTGTATATTATGTTACCAAACTTTTAAAAGTTCGAACGTCATATGGTCGAAGGCATATGATCGAACTTTGAAAAGTTCGAAAAGCTACAAAAAAAAAACAGGAAAAACCTACCTGACAATTTTAGGTGCAGGGGCAAGCCCCCTGCACCCCCCACACCCTTGCTTTTTAAATATACCAGCACCGAGATTGCACTACAGTGCAGGAAAGGGAAATCTTCCCATTCCACACTGTACGAAGATCTCCATTGAAACGTCCAAACTTTTAAAAGTTCGATCATTTGGTATCGACCAAATGACGTTCAAACTTTTAAAAGTTCGATAACATAATATACACCTGTATTTCTATGGAGGACAGTTCTTTCAGTTGTTGTAATGCAATCTGTTTACCGTCATTCAAATTAAAAAATCTGCTCTTCTATCCATACAGTTGTTGAATTTCCCTTTCACAAACAACAGTAAACATTTCTACAATGAATGGGGTCTATGACAGGGACAAAAGTGCCTGTCTTCCTAAAACCCCCTTGTGTCTCTACAAATTCAGGAAACTGTAATTTCAATGACAAATTCCATGCAAACATCTTAAGGTCTAAAACGACCTCTGAAATATCAGAACACTGCATCGGAATGAAAGATAAACCATTGTTTAAAAGGCTATGCTGTTCTACAGTCACATTCAGCAAGGACAAATTGATAACTATTTGATTTGTGTCCTGCCTCATAGGTTCATAGGTGTGTACTAGGCTAATGGCCCTGGAGCCTTTACAAGTCTAGCCCACAGAATTACCCTGGCATTGTGCCACCCGATCTTTCCCAGTGCCTCTGTCGAGTAAAGCCACTGGAGTTATCCCTGGGGAGAATTTTCTGTTTCCCATCCACTCATAAAGCTTTTTCCTGTAGGGGGCCTGTGAGGTGTTATGCTTGACATGTATGGGAAGTCTATTCCATAGCATGGGCAGTCTCTGGGTTATGAATCTGTCACTGTAGCATGTTCTGTTGATTGTGATAATGAGGTTGAGGTCTCTGGAGTGTGTGGTGTGGAGGGATTGGGGTTTCTTCAGATGTAGCATTTCTAACAGAGCTGGGTCAGACATGGCTTTGTAAGTCAAGCAGAGATTGCCTCTAAGATAGCGATACGAGATAGCGAATAGTTAGAGTTTTATTTTTACTCTGTCCGTATACGACAAATGTTTAAGGCCTAGGATCTGCTTTGTGAGATACTTTTATGGCCTTTCCAGTTGTTGGAGGTGTTTAGTGAGGTACATGCCAAATGGGGCATTGTACTCAGTGATTGGCCTAATGAGGGAAGAGTAGCGGGAGACAATGACCTCTTTCTTCCTGAATGCAAAACCCTTAGTAATGAGATGTGCCACATAGAAGGACTTTCTGACCATAGTGGCAGTGTGGCGGTCAAACAAGAGGTTGCTGTCAACCTGTGTTCCCAGATCTTTTATAACACCTGCTGTGTTCAGTGCACTACCATTGATGTCGTAATTCATGGGAACCAGGTTTTTCCTAAAGGGGATGATGACACATGTTTTGGCATTGTGCTTAAGGCCATGGTTCTGACACTAGTTGTTGGTCTCAGACCTTTCTGCAGGATGTCAGCATCACTTGGGGAGTTAATAATAGCTCCCAACTTGCAGTCTTCTGTGAACTTTGTCAGCTAGAGTCCCTTCGTGTTGGACTGGACTTCAGAGAAGTAGATACCAAACAGGAGAGGACCCAGGACCAAACCCTGTGGGTCTCAACTCATGATCGATCGGCAGTCTGACATGGAGTCAGCTACTTTCACACTGTGGGTTCTACCTGTGAGCCAATATGCAACCCACCTAGTGACATAGGGGTTGATGCCTAGTTTAGTGAGTTTTTCTATGATTCCTGAGTGGGAAATGGTATCAAAGGCCTTGGCCAGATCAAGGTAGGCTGTATGAACCATCTTGCCTTAATGCACAGCTCTGTTGACTGACTCAAAGAAGTTGACCAGGCATGATCTACCCTTCACAAAACCAAACTATGTGGGATCCAGAGTTTGGGGATTCCGTTTCCTTGTTTATTAGGTCTATGATGATGCGTTCCATAGCTGTGCATATCAGACTCATCAGGCTAATGGGGTGATAGTTCTCAGAGTCTGTAGTTGCTCCTCCTTTGTGGAGAGGGATGACTGTAGCAGTGCACCATTCAGTAGGGACAAAGCTGGAGGTGAAGCTGTGATTGAACAGGGCACACAGGTGAGGTGCCAGCTCACTCTGTAGTTCATGTAGAACACAGCCAGGGATATTGTCAGGTCCCATAGAAACTGTATTCTTGGAGCAGTAATACTGGGTGCTTGGCAATCTACTAGTATTGTGACTGGTCCCTTAGGGGGCGAGAGGGGTAAAGTTGGCACTGAATCCTGTTGGCCAGTATATTGGCAATATCTGTTGGCCTGGTATAGGAGGTACCATTGTGTAGTAGCTCAGAAGAAATCTGGGTATTGCCGTGTAGATTTTTTGCATAACTGTAGAATTCCTTGTGGTTGTCTTTACAATCTGCTGCAATTCTGTTTTCATAGCTGGCTTTAGGGGATTTGATGAGGGATCTCAACGTTTTGTTGAGGCTGATAATGGAGTTTTTCCAGTCTTGGGACTTCACCTTATTCTGCATCAGTTTCCTCCTCCTGTTGTAGATTTTGTTTATGGCATGGGACCACCAGATTGGCTTTCTTTTTTTGGAGGAGAGTTCTATTGGGTATGGCGAGATCCATGCATTTGTGCACGTGTTCCTACAGTGCATTGGTTTATGATTCAGCGGTCATGCAACTGATCTCCATTTGCCTGGTTGCAGTGAAGTTAACCACCTCTGTTTTTAGAAGCCCAAAGTTAACTTTGGAGAAGATTTTCATGGTGGTTACCTTTTCGGGGGGGATGTGGATTTACAAGGTGAAGTGGTCAGATCTAACCAGGGAGGAGTTGACTATTGGTGTAGAGCATCAGTCGCCTATGTTAGTAATGACCAGGTCAAGGATTTTGCTACCTCTAGTGGGGGTAAGAATGAGCTGGTCCAGGGATTTGGAATTAATGAATTCCAGGAAACATTGGGCAAGTCTATTGGTACATAGCCAGCAATCTACTTAACACCAAATGCGTGATAAGAGACCTTGGGACCCAGGTGGACAGTAGTCTCTCCTTTGATAGTCACATTACCACAGTAGTCAGGAAGTCCTTCTACGTGGCACACCTCATCATAAAAGAGTTCTCGTCCAGGAAAAAAGAGGTCATCGTTACCCTCTACTCATCACTCATTAGACCCATTATAGAGTACAATGCCCCTTTTGGAATGTACCTCACAAGACATCTGCAGCAGCTGGAAAGGCCACAGAAGTACCTCACAAAGAGGATTACTGGACTTAAACAAATGCCCTACACTGACCCCCCTCAAAAATCTCCGGCTTTACTCCGTAGCGTATCGCTTACTCAGAGGTGATCTCTGCCTAACATATAAAGCTATGTCAAACCCAGAGCTGTTGGACATGCTACACCTAAAGAAATCCCAATCCCGAGCTACACACTCTAGGGACCTAAACCTTGTCACCACAATAAACAGGACACGCTGGAGGGATAGATTCCTATCCCAGAGACTTCCCATACTCTGGAACAGGCTACCCATCTATGTCAAGCAAAGTTCTTCATTAGCACTCTTCAAGAAAAATCTTGATGAGTGGATGGGAAATAGGAAATACACCCTGGGGACCACTTCTGTGCCTCTGCTCATCAGTGGCACAGGAAAATAACTTTCTTGGGTGGTGTAAGCCAGGGAACCTTGTTGGCTAGGCTTGCATAGACCCTTGGCCCGATAGCCTAGTACCTACCTATGAACCTATGAGTAGGTTTTCCCAGTTAATGGAGGGGTAGTTGAAGTCACCTGGTATGAGAGTGTTAGGTTGGACCTTAATATTCTCCAGGGTGCTTAGGAACATGGAGTGGGAGTCTTGGGACATGGTTGGGGACTTACAGCAGGCAATGACCTGAATCACTGTCTTACCCAATGTTAGCTGCACCTGAAGGATCTCGGATGCATTATGTTGGTCTACCAGTCTGGAGGTCTGCGCATCCTTTATGAATATGGAAATACCACTGCCTTTGGAGCTTCGGTCCAAGTTCTGGGGCCGAAAGGTGTGGAATGAGTTATAGCAGCCTGGTAGTGCAGGGGTGCTTTCTGCTGCCTTGAACCAGGTATCTGTTATGGCACAAATGTCGATGTTCTCCATTTTAAGGAGTGCTTCGAGTGATTGCATTTTGAGATTTAGACTTCTAGCGTTGAGCAGCATGACCCTCAGATTGCATTTGTTTGTAGCTGTTATGGTGGTAATTTGTTCTTTGGAAAACCACCTAAAAAAGACACTATAGGAGTGGTACGAGCCTTGGCCAGCATCTGGAAGCCCAGGGGTGACAGATGCAGGCCATCTATGGCAAAACATTGAGGTCTGTCAATCATGTCATCCCAGGCAGACAGATACTGGAGCCCCTTAGAATGACACCAAAACTTAGCCAGTTGTAGAAATCAATCATTTTTTACTTGTACTATTATTGTATCATTCTGGGTGATGGTAGGATGCTGCTCAGGGCTAGGGTCATATCCGCCTGGGCTACATAATCCGAGAGCTCCTCCATGTCTCTTTTCATGTAGTCCAGGGAGGTATGTCTCAGGTCATTTACACTCACATGTACAATGACAGAGTCATATTTGCACCTGTTGTTGAGGGACCTGAGTGTGTGCATTATGTGTCAGCTCCTAGTGCCTGACAGGCAGCTGACTGTTACTTTCTCCTTATTCAACCTAGTGAGTGGGACATCAGTGTGCCTCACTATCAAGTCACCTATGACTAGTGTGTTGGGCATGCTGTTTTGCCTTAGGGGCTTTGGCTGAGTGGCACACTGTTTAGGAGAGTTATGTGTCTCGTGATATGTGTTGTGTTGTGGTGGTCGAGTGCATTTCTGCCTTGGAAGTCTCTACTGATTGGGTAGATTTTTATTGAGAACCTCCGTGAAGGTGGGTGTGCGGTTTGTGTTTTTATGTAAAGGCAGTGCTGGTGTGTGTTCTAGAAGGCTGTGTGTTCCATGTGGTGTGGTGCAAGTGTTGACTTTCTTCTCTTGACCAGCTATTCCGGTCTTGGCTGGAGAATGCGTGACTTCAGTTTGGATATATAAATGCATCTCTCGCAAGTCTGAGTGTTGGGTGGTAAGAGGAGAGGGTTGCCAGTGTACATGATGCAGTTGCTACATTGCCTCAGGATGCCCAAGTTTACCAGGTTAATAGGAGAAAGCATAGGGAACTGACCTTTAGACATGCTTAGAGGGGTGGGCATTAATAATAAGTACTGAAGCTGTTTCCTTGAAGAACGTTTAGTGCTGGTAGCACTTTTGTCTGCTAAAATAATTGCTATAAGAAGTCTGGTAAAGGGCTAGATTAGTAAGTTAGTAAAAGTACAGGAGAGGAGAGAACTAGTAGATCTAAAGGAAAAAATGATGAGCAGACTTTAACACCACTCAGAAGCTTACAAACAGTCCTGGCTACAGCAAATCTGTATCTAGACTAGACACTAGTTACAGGAAAGGCAGGAAACAAGCTTAAAATTTAGATTTTTTTTAAAGTAAAGTGGAAAGGGAGAAAGATGGAGCAGAAGATAATTCAAGGTTAAGAAACTAAGTGGGTTGTCCTTCTCAAATGTTCTCTCTCTATTAGATAGAATGAGCTAATGACACTAGACTGGGAGGATTGTCCCAGATCACATTTACAGTAGGGGTGGGCAACTGCAAAACACTCCTTTATTTATCAGGCCCTGTGAGGCGGACAGTTTTAGTACAACCATGCAGATTAGTTTATAGCTATAAAATACAACAAAAGCAGATAATAAAAGCTCTATAAATATCTATAATCAATAGCTAGTAAAAATAAGCAAAAAACAGGGTACTTGGTTATATATCACAGATCAGAGTTTTGCTCGGTTCCCTTCCAGTTAGCTCTGTGTAAAAAGGCAGAAACACTCACAAGGTAACTTCTTAAGTAACAGAAAGTTGAAACTTGAAACAACTTTAAAAAAAGCTTGAAAGAACCAATGAGGTGCTTACTCCAAGCCGTAATCCAAGTAACCCCAATTAGCCAGTGACCATGAACATTACACTCTCACTGAAATGCAAAATGTTTTTTTGCTAAACTAAGATGGCCTGGAATATGTGCTCAGACCTACAACCTCTGCAAACAGCCAACTAGGCCCAAAAGACAAGCCCAAATATGGACAATACTCCAGCTGCTACCTAACACTGTTTAGGCAGAAAACACTACAGAAATGTTTATCACAACAGAAAAACAGCATTAAGCCTTTAAATTAAAGTTTTAAACAGATAAAGGAGCAAGGAGACTCTAGAGAATGCTATTAACTGCAAACAAACCAGTTATATGATACACTCCTTGGCACTGTCATGTTATTACTTTGTTCTTCATGTCTACTGATTGGTTCATCTGTCACAGTTGCCCTCGCCTTGACCGACTCTTCGACCTGTTTTTTTTTTTAATCCAGTGGCAAAGGGAGAGGATCCAAAAGGGAACATATGTTTGGTGTACAGCAACGATGTGATTCTGTTCTCCCTCCATACTGGTTGCTACGCCATGCACCATTGCCATCATCTCTTCCTCACTTTTGTTACTAACTTCCTGTATTCCATTAAAAGACAAAGATCCCAAACAGAGAGTTTGTGATCTTAGCTTTCAAAGGAACCTAAATGAGACACTTTGGCGGCTAGATCACGTCAAACTGTTCCTTCCTTCCTTGGATGTGCTGCCAGGCACTTGGGTCTCAGTTAAAGGAATATTCACTTTTCCTACAGCCTGTATGTCAGGACTAACTGAATCAGTGGGCTTTGGCCAGGAAAACACATGTCCATCATCGAAATCTTTAAGATCTTGTTGCAACTTCTTACACTTAACATGTTGTAGTCTATTCTCAAAGCTCTGTAAATTCTCTAGAAGTACATCTACCTTCTCGCCAACCACTTCAGAAGGAAACTTATTATAAATTAAGTCTTGGAGCTTTTTGATATCTATAGACAGAGCTTCTTCCATTGGTTTAAAAAACTCCACCAGTAAGCACATGTAGTCAAACCCCAACCTCAAATTCAGAGTCTGCCACTGGTTTAAGAGATCTGGGTCAGTGTCCCCATATGTTGGCATTTTCAGGACCCGCAAACCTCTTGGAATAACTTTGAAATGTAATGCTGCTTCTAGATGAAATCTTTGCCATTGGATCCATTTAAATGTGTACAATTTATTCTCCAGATCCCTGTAAGGCACATTAAAATTATGTTGCACCTCGATATTCTCGACAGTTGCAGTTCCATTCTTTTAATAAGGAGAATTAATCAAAGTATTGGCTTCAAAAAGCAACAGTCTCTGCAAACATTCTGACTGATAATTTGCCATCCCAGGGTTATAATCCAATTCTTCTGAGATTCCTTCAGCCATGTTCAACCCAGAAACTAACACAAATGAATACTTCATAAAAAGTTCTCAGTTTAGTAAGGTACGCTCTGTAGTAACAAATAGAATCCAAAATAGAACAAAAAGCAATAATATCCAGTACAGCAAATTTAAACCTTCAAAGGTTTTGATAGTTAATAGAATGTTTATGCAAAGCATTATTAGTGCCGTGGCACCTAATATCATATTTGTGTTCATAAATTCTCTCTCTGTCTTTCCAATGTAAAACGCTGGATGGGCAGAGCAATTAGCAATATGAACTACCCTACTAGATGTACATGTTCCATCCCTTAAATTAATGTAGGTGTTGTTTAATGAATCCAAACATAACTCCCCCCCACCAAAAAAAATGTCCGAACAATAATTACACCTTCCACAATTACTCATTCCCTTAGTTTACTATTAGTAGAGTATTCTGATTGGTGTTGCTGCTGTTCTTTTCAAGAAGGCTTTTTATATTGTTGAGTGTGCACATTAGCTTTTGTACTGTACCCTTGATGCCTCTCTGCTTCTGTTTCTGGAGTGTCAGAAATAGGGTACACCTTTCCCCCCATATACTGTAACACCAATATGTTTAAAATGTAATTGACCAGAGCTATTCTGTACATTTTTGGGGAGCACATTGTCTCACTGAGCATAATTTTATCAAATGCAAAAAAAAACAGCAAGTGGTCACTGGAATTACTTTTGCTGACACTGGAGTTTGCTTTTTTCTCCTCAGAATCGGTATATTTAAGTCCAGGTGGTGTGGAGGGCTTGTCCACCTGCAAAAACAAAATTGTTGAGTTGTTCAAAGGGGTTTTGGCAAACTGTTTTCATTTTTTTTTCTATTTACCAAAATGACCTTCAATGATTTGACATGTATCCATATTTTTCATATTCTGGACTCACTAGGATTGCTCTGGATCTAGTGAATTTTGCTTACTCTTTGTATAGAATACTGGAAGAGAGGACTGTCGTGATGTCATTTATCTAGATTAGAAATAGTTGTTTTATTATTAGGGTCAAGTAAATTGAGTGATTTGTATTTAAATAGTCTTAAACTGCAGCTGCTTGCGGTCTCTCCCTTCATTACTAGTCTGCTGTAACAATGTAACGCTTAGATGCACTGCATGTCTTTCTGATGCAATGCCGATTATGACTAGATATTTATTGTAATGTACATCTGCACTTCCTGTGTACAAGAAAATCTACAGCTGAGGCACTGGTATAAATGACTCAAGTCTTTTTAAAGAAATTGAACTTGACTTATTTTTATAGTCTTGCTTGCTGTAAGCGATGACTTAGAATTGTTGACTTGAATGCTCAGATTAAACTGTTCATAGAGGACCTCTCAAGTAGGAAGACTATCTTGTCTAAAGACCCTATACCGACTAGAAATGTCGTATCAGGAAAATTGGCTGCCACATTTTCCATCAGATGGGCAGCATCCTACTTCAAAACTGGATACCTGAGCTGAAGAAAAACGGGGCAAAAACAGTGCAAAACTGGATGGTCTCATTATATTTAACTGCCTATGTTTTTGAAATAAACTGTATATAATAGATAACCTTCTTAGGAGACTCAGAAATACTAAAATGATTTTAGTCATGAACGCGTCTTTTAACTTGCAGCTCTTCTTTCATTTACAATGATAAGAAAACTAATTATATTCAAAATCAGTAACCCACAGCACAGCTTCACTATGGTACTGTACCAGTCAGAGCATTAATAACCTAAAAGTATTTACTGTACATGAGGTGACTGAGTTCACTACCATTTTCTGGCTACTAGAAACTATTATATGCCACATTCTCAGTACTTCTAAGCATTCTCAAAATCATTGATTTCATCGAAAGTTCAACTTTTAAGAGAAACTACTTATTTCTGATAAACATGTTGGACACAGCTGCTACAAGATTAATCCTCACAGAGGTGTTAGACTTTAAGGACATGTATTAATATTTCCTCTTTTGCAATGCATGTTTTCTATGCTTTACACGATGAAAATGTTTTGCTGGGTACAGTGGGTCAAAGGAATTCACTAACTAATGGGTGTCTTATCTTTATTTGTAATTTGAATGTCTTCTACAGTAAGCTATGGACTCCCAAGGTGTATACACACACACACACACACACACACACACACACACACACGTCCACTGGTACAATAATGTCAAGACAAAGATTATTAATAAAAAAAGAAAAGATGGAAAACAGCTCTATTGTCATGAATTTATACACATTTTGAGTGAAAATCTAAAATTAAATATATTTTTATAGCAGTCTACAATGTCTTGTTTATTTCTGATCAAGTAATTGACACAGTCAAAAAATGGTCTCTGTTTTAGAAATCATTTATTTTAAGTTGCATTTCAAGTTTACAGCTTTTGCTGTACATAACGTACTGAATACCTGTATTAAATAAACTATTAAACCAAATGTATACCTCCTTCTAGCAAGCATACCAGCCATTAAAGAAAAATTAGAAATGCAATTTTAATTCATGACAAGATTACCAAACAAATTTAAACTCAGGGACAGTGATTATGGGAATGATACATAATAACGGATAATGGGATCTTTAAATCTTGAAATGAAATAGAAGATTTTAGAAAGCAAGAAGTCCACAAAAGAAAGCTCAGTTCACATTCCAAATATTAAAAGGCAGACAATTGCAATGCATTTCAGCATGTGAAAGAAACATGTGCAGTAGAAAAAGTGAAAGGTACCACCTTTTAAGTTTAATTCCTTGCTTGGACTTGGCTTGATACTGATGAAGTGTGTGTGTCTGTGTGTTTCTTTCAAGTTGCTATGACCTTTGTTTCCATTATACTAACAGAGCATCAGTACTTGTAAGCTATTTCCTGTTTTGTTCAATAATTTCAGATCTAACATTAAATAGATTTCAAGAATCTAGTTCTTTGATCTTATTCCAATTGTTACATAACATATGCACAGAACTATATTGCCAATATACATATCAGTCCATTACTATCCATTCATAACAATTTATGCAATAAACAGATTTTAATTTTCATCATATATTACACAAGCAATATACATTTTGTAGGTGCATCACTTCTTCATGAGAAGTGAACTATATGATTGACCAATGCTGAAATACAGTCTTGCGAACACACTCTGAAATGTGAGAAACACTGTGATGAAATAAATGAAATACAGTTACCTCATAAAATAAGTTTGGTTTGGAAAGAATCCCAAAGCCATCACATGCCACTGTGTTTCATAAGTAGACATGAAAAAAGAATGTTAGACCTACTTGTTCTCATAGGAATATTATAAATCAGCCAGCACATGTACTTTAAAATTTATTTAAAGCCAACATGTTTTACCTTAAGGAAACTACAGAACACGATGTGTGGGAATGTATCACTTTAGAATTTTGGAACAGCTAACATGAGACATCTTAAACTATCTGGACTGAATTCAAATAAACATTCCTAAATGGCTAAATGTCATAAGCTATAATAATTGTTTTAAAGAGGAACATAAGGTAAAAATTAGTATCAAACAAAACAAGAGAAAGGGAAATTTCTGTAAAGGGGATAGTGTCCCTTGAGATTGTTGCAGAAAATGAGCCATGGTTGGGAAGTTCTTGCATACTGAAAAGGAACCAGCATCAGATGCAATTCAGAGATAGTATTTCCTAAAGTAGAAACTCGGTGCATAATGTCTAAAATAACTTTTTGTGGAATCTTCAAAGTTTATATGGTTATATGCTGTATGTTTTACATTTTACAAGCAAGAGATTTAAAGCAATTGTTATATTTTTGTTTGTGTATAAAAAAGCATGATTACAAAATATTAATATGCTCTTTAGGGCATTGTACAAAAGATGGCTGCTGTACTATTTGAAATGACTCTTATTTGTATGGCCCTGGATAAATACAAAAGATTTCCCTATTCATTGCTACAAATAGCTTAGTAGACATTCCTTAAATTTCATTCTTTGTATGGAATTTTCCCCAGAGCCGTAGCCAAATGTTTCATGACAGTTGGTTATTTATGGTAACAATGCTAGTTTCAGTAAGGATTCCATCCTCATGCCACTAAGATAACTGTGTAGAATTATTCACAATATATTCACTGCTGTAAAGGAAAACTAGTTGTAAAAAATTTCAATGAGCCAGAGAATCTGATGTCCTTATCTTTCGTCTGGAATTCCATTATAAATGTTTCATCTCTGCTCAGTATTTCTCATAATGCAATTTATGTATTTAAATAAGTGACAAAAGATCAAGTTAAAAGCGTAAACAAGTTCAGCTAGGCAACAGAAATTGTGTATTGTGAGAAGCTCAAACCTGATGTTGCAGTATGAACTGAGAAGGGGAAGGTAGCTTGAAAGGTATATACCGCTTCAACAGATGCCATTATTCAGCACTTTAGTTAGATGTACTGAAGATGTCAGAGCTGTAATTAATTATTCTGTAAAGTAAAAAATATCTGTTTTTTCTGTCACCTGTCCATATGATGTAGATAGCCACACTTAGAGAATGCAGTGATGGCTGGTTTTGTTGACAATTGTGCATACATTAACAAAGCATTATTGGAATTTATTTAATATTTATTTATATTTGTTGACCAGGGCACTGATATAACAGGACTATTTTCAGGTTCAGCCCAGGGATACATGAAATCTTCAATCAGATCAAAAATAGTAAACAGCAATCATAATATAGTGCTATGTTGTCAAACAGAATATACATTTTTAAACAATTATTAACAGTAATCGTAATGTCTGTAACTTGCCAGAAAACACTTTAAGCATTCACAAATAACAGTAGAATTCATATAAAACTTATGCTGAGAAAGGGGATTTTTGGGTGGCTTTATGCGATTCCACTGTTAAGGAAGAATTTGCATTTTGCTTACTTGAATAAGTGGGATTTTTAGTTTGGACTGAAATTTAGGAAATTATGTGATTGATTTTATATATGGAGGGTAGATTAGATTTGGGGGGGCAGGAATAGAAGAAGGTGAGCTGTAGGCAGTGCAGCTTTGAATGAGGGATCTGAAGTATGGAGGCATGTATCTGGATGGATCTATGGTAGTAGGTGGCAGTGCTATCATGTTATCTGCTCGTCAGGAGCGAGAATGAATTATGATAATAGGTTTGATGACTAGGCCTGCAGCAAGTAGAATGTCTCCAAGTTCAAAATGCAGTCATTTAGATTTACTAAGGAAGCAGCAACAGTGTTCGCTTTTGGGAGCTAGGATTATAAGAGTAACAACAATCAAGATGTTTTTAAGAAGTGAAGACATTTCTATAAATTGTAGTCCCAGTATTGCTCGACATCTGATACAATGTGTAAAATTAAGTTTACCTGCAATATCTAGAAGACATTATAAAATGACAAGGACCATTGGTCTCCTGTGGCTGCAGTTAGCACAGAATTATAGTGAATTATGAATTGCAGGACTCTGAAGTGTCTGGTGTAGAGGTGCATGCATTCTTTATTCATTCATCACCTCATTTGATGTTATGAGAGAGAGATTTCAGCTTCAAAAAACAGAAGGATCCATGTTAGCAACAAAATAAAAAAGAACACCTGCTTTCTTCACAAAAACAGTGTATTAACAATTTAGATGGTGAGGGAAAAACTCTCAATTCCATGAGGCTCTTATGGGTTTATAGGTTTAGTGATCAAACCCAAGGTCTATTGGTTATGAGAGAGTCTTATGTTCCAGATCCCATGTTGTATCTTGCAGGTGCCCAACTGGTCATTTATATCCTTCTTGAAGGTATGGATTATCAGCTGGAGTTAAACAGAAAGGGGATGTTTATTCCACATGCATTTGAGATTTTGAGATCTGAAACTGTACATTATATGTGTGATATTTTGTATGAGGTCAAGTGTCTGTTACATTCATGTCACCGGTAGATTTTCTAAACAAAGAATGTGAAACAGTAAGGACTCCTTTAATGCTCTCTATGTTAAGCACAGGTCTCCTCAAATACAGAAAGATACAGAGGTGAGAGAAAGAGAGAGAGCAGGGGTGTTAGTCTTTGGCTGTAACACAAGATCAAAACCCTTCAGTTCACTTTATGAGGAATCTCCGTGCCTTGTCTAAATGTTTGAGATGGTCAGTGAGTAGGTTAAGTGCAGAATTTAATTTTCTGTAACTTATCTGATAAGAGCAATAAATGGAAATAATTGCCTTGTCACAGCTCTGGACGCCATTCAAGATCAGCTGAATAATTATATGTGCTTGGTTGATGGCAACAGCTACATGGTATTAGATGAAAGGTCAGAGATTACAGGGACTCCATAGTCTTTTTAAATAATTTGACAGCTTTTAATTTTTTTTGTCATTCAACAGCATGTAAACCTGGTAAGGAAGCTATGACAAATACCCAAATGCTGCTTTTTTTTATTGAAACAGAGGTCAATTTTTTTGCACCATTCATGTTTAATACTAAGAACCATTTGAAAGGAGGTGGTGTCAGTGTGAATAGCAACAATGTTTTCAGATTGCCAATCATTTGCATATTTAGTAAACTGAACAATGGTGTTTGTTCTGACATCTGAGAAAAAGATACTAAAAAGGACTGGTCTCAGGACAGAGCCTTAGGGGATTCCAGGCATGACAAGTAATGCTGAGGATAGGACTCATCCTGTTCTTACCTGCCATGCCTGAACATGTAGTTCATTATTGGCCTAGATAATTAATACCTCATTTCTATTTACATGATTCTGTCATGGACATGGAGTGTAATGCCAACTGTGTTAGATCAGTTTAAGCAGCACGGGGAGATGAGCCTTTGTTCAGGGTGGCAGTCATACACTCAGAAATCTATGAGGTTAAACCTACAGGGACTGCCAATGACAAAGCCATACTGGGCTACATAATGGAGAAGGTGGCTGAATGACTAAGTTCCATGAAGATCATCTCCATTACCTTGCACAACGCATTTGCGAGACTGATCCATCTGTAACTGTCTTTCTAGAAGAGCCTCCTTTATGGTCTGAAACAATAATAACTTGCTTCAGATTTTTAGGGATGTAGCCAATTTAAACATTTTGTTGAAGAATAAACACAGTTTTGGTTACACAGATATGGCTTCACAGTATCACATCTGATCCCATGGAAATGACGTTTCTGACTTTACTGAGGGGCAAGGTTAGCACTTTGGATGTAACTTCAGTTAATGACAGACTGCACGGAAGAGTAGTGGATTAGACTCCCATTTATTGTCTGAAATGTCCACCAAATATGTATTCTAGTGTGTTGGTTATAGCATTTGGTTTTGTAGTGGTTGTTCAAGCAGACAATGTTCTTCTACCTTCCCTTTCATCTTTTGCTTAGGGTTGTAGTGGATGCCCTTCCACTCATTTGGGTGTAAGTATGATGAGGATTAAACTGTCTGTTCAAGTGCTTCATCATTGTTCTTCATAAAAAAATGACTGCTGGTACAATTTTAGAGCCCCCCCCAGAAAGAAAAAAATAAACTTTTGAAAAATGTCTCTCTCTGGACTGGTTTAGCTTTCCTGGATTTGTCACTCAACAATGCAGAATGCAGAAGTGAAGCAGTTGTAAAGGTCGTCTTATTGGCAAATGTCCTCATGGCAAATTTTACCTATAATGAAGCTTTGCTTCTGATTTTTTAACAGAGTTCTTTTTTGGGTAGAGTACTTTCAACCTTGTTGCATTTTAAAGTTTGAAGGCTCTGAAAACTCTTCTGTTTTGGTTTGTAAATGTGTTGATTTTATAATACTGGCATTTTGTTTTACTGCAATATTTTCCACTATTTTTATGACTTATGGGAAATAATTTGTTCAAGATGATGTACAAAGCAGCATACACAATCATGAAGAATTTAATGAAATGTAATTTGTGGCCCAGCATATGCTCCCTGTTGATTGATGCAAGGTGATTGTTCAAGGAACTACAGTAGATGATTGACAAGGCATTAGACAGCATCATTTTCTATTAAATAGTCATCTCCCAAGCTTTTACACTTAAGACAATATCTACATCTTGGAAAGTTTCTATTCTAATACCAGTTTAGTAAAAACCTGTCAATATATATCCTATCATCTCATGTTAATCATCTTTCCTCATGTCCTAAATACATATTCTAAGGCCTTACTTGTTTACTCTACTCTGAGATGCAGAAATGCCCTCTGAATTGTCCTGCTAAACCAGAATCCCTAAAATTACTATGAGAATACCTAATTACTATGTTTTATATATTGTGAACTAGTTTTCACCCAAATTTTCTTCAGTATCTATAAACATAAGTGGACATCTACATTCCATTTTTCTATATTGCTGATATATACATAGACTTTTTCTTTACAATATTAAATTTCAAAATGTATTGTTTTACTGATTAACAATGAAGGAATCTGACTATACATAGGATTCATAAACAGGGACTGCAGTTAGCTAGGCTATACAGTAAAATTCATATACCAGGATACTATCCAATGTGTTGAAGTGCTTTTTCTCCCTTTGTAATGACTGTGATGATATGGGCAAGTGCCAGCACAGCCAGCTGGAGTTTTGTAAAGAATATGTCCTTTGAATATCAAACTTATTGATACAAAATGCTTGTGTTACAAATATATCAGAACTGTATGTTACTTGTATATCAAACTGATTTTGTACAGATGCTTGTGCTGAATATGTATTTGTGAGCTTTGGTTTTGTTGAAATTTATCAACAGTGCACCCTGCTGAAATGAAGAGAAATGTACATGTATTTTTGTAGCTGAATTGCATGTATATGTTTTAATTTAGGATACTGGCCCAGGAGAGCTTAACTTTAAGAAAAACAAGGGAAATGTAAATGAGCTGTGGATTTTTGCTGTTGTTCTTCACAGTGTTGAATATGACCAGAGACGCTGGGTCTGGGGAAGAGCCTTTGTCCATTAGCTCCATGAAAAGAGGGGAGACCCCAGGTACTACCATAAACATTTGGATGTGTATTGTGTCCATCTGTGCTAATTTCTTGTCAAAGCATCAAAGGTGAATACTATAGGAACCTAGAGTCAGTGACCAGATGAGGTCATTCTGCCAGCCCTCTTGGAAATTATATTTTCAAAAGAAATCTCAGAGTATTGAGTATTCTGTTTGGGAAGCCTGACTAGAAAGACCTTGACCCACAGCATCTTGTCTTACAGTAGTAAGTAACAACTAGGGAACAGAAAAATTATCTTGGATTTAGTGAGGAATATAATGAAGCTTAGTTTAGATATTGATTTTCTTTATTTGTCTGAGTCTGTTCATCAATGTTCTTTTCAATATTTCCTATGATCTGAACTCTGTGGTTTACTGTAAATATATACTCAATAATTTCTTATTCTGTTATTTATTATTAAATATATTTAAAACGTTTATTGTGGCTGGTCCTTGTAGAAAGTATCTAACATTTTAGAGTACTTATATTTATTTGGTGACACTGTGTGGGCAATTCCAGAAGGCCTAGCCATCTTGGTCAACTACTACCATCTGTATTAATATTACACCGTATAACTGGACACCCTTTGTAAGAGCCTTATAGTACTGACTGGTGGCAGTGAATCGACTATATAGTCTGGGCAAAGTTGGTAGATCAGGTAATCAGTGCTAGCCTTCCCCATGTGTGTGTGAAAATGAAATCATAGAGAGAGTGTGTGTGTGTGTGTGTGTGTGTCAGCTACTTGGGGCAGGAACATGAAGCACTGGGTTCACAGAGGACTTGGCTTGGGCACTCTGCTGAGGACCTAAGCCTACAGTTGTACCAGTGGGGAGTCTTATTGGGGACCTGGAGGGAAACAGATAAAGTCATACAGACCATGGTCTGTGTGTGTTCCCTGTGTGCTGTTGAGGGAAATTGTACTTGATGCAGAGAGGTCCTTTTGTATTTCAAGTGCACATCCCTCTCCACTGTCAGTGGTGAGGATTCAGTTTTCTTGATTACTGGTCTAGCGTGAGAACATCACAATGACATAAACTTTTACATAACTGAATGGGTCCAGGTATACCGCAGGTATGCACAGCACAGTCCACAGTTTAGTAACATTTGAATTATGGAATATACTATATAACTGTGGACTATCCGTGGTGGTGGTGCTGATGCTGAGGTAGCGTTGTCGCCTCACAGTAAGACGCTGTCCGGTTCGATTCTCAGCTAGAGCATCTTTTGCATGGAGACATGCGTGAATGGGCATACCTTCGTTGAAGGTTGTGCGTCAGGGCTGGTAACTCGGCACATAAAAATCAACTACCAATCATTAGTGGACCGGAGTTCTGCTGTGACAACCCCTAACCGGGAAAAGCCGAAAGACACAAACAAACTATATAACTGAGGACTAACCACAAAAAATGTATGGACATAAACCCAATAGGCTATATATGTGGGTTTGGCTGAGCTGAGTAGCAACACCACCAATACATAACACAATATATAAGTTTTTAATTGAAGGGATGCAAAAAGACATAGCATTGTAAAATGTGGTACAGACAAGCACTGTAACACAATCACACACTGTCTCACTCTATCGCTATTATATTAGCAAGCTCTTGCCAGAGGAAGCACTTCAAACAAGAGCCCATCATTGGAATAGTATCAAAAAACTTGTATTCCACCCTTTCAGCATTGCATAAGCAAGTCCATGCCAGTGAAATCGCCTCAAACAGAATCCACCATTATAATAGTATCAAAAAAACTGCATTTCACCGTCCTTGCATAGCAGCCTGAAACAATCATGAATCACTCCCCGCCATGACATCAGAGTAAGAAAGCTGTATAGCATTCTAATATTGACAGCACAGGCCTTTTGCCCTAGGAACTCTCATTAGAATTATGTTAGCAGTTAATTGCAATAATTATATGTCTGTGCATCCCCATGTAGTCACTAATAGAAGTACCATGGCTAACAAATGCTGGCCAATGTCAGTCAGAAAATAATCGTGATTTGATTGTCAGTGTCATGCTACACAGCTATAGATATAAGGAGAATTTATGTCAATGACTAATTTGCATTATGTAGGGTAATATTTCCATACGTAGAGAAATGTAGGGAGACCCTGCCTGCAAGGTGACAGTGTGGTAGCTGTGGTCACTGACCCACTAGGTGATAAGATCATTGATACTGCCATGCCTTGTACACCAAATCACAATCTCTGTGGCACATACTGTAGGAGGGAAACCATCTGACTATGAACTGATGATGACCTTACATTTGTATTTCATAATATCCTTTGAAACAAAACTGTCAATCAACTGTAACAACCTGAATGCAGAACTGTAATATGATGTAACTTCCTGATCCAACTAGGATAAAGAGGTTTTGTTTCCCATTATAATACACAATAATAGGTCCATAGGTGTGCACCAGACTAGTAGCCACTAGGGTCTACATAGGAC
>NC_056747.1:537075547-537185547 GCF_019279795.1 Protopterus annectens | reverse complement strand
ATATATATATATGGGTCTACCTCAACCCATTGAAATTACATTTCTTCGAAGTATAATTAGGGGACCTCTTTTTTCTGAAAGTGCATTTATTTGAAAATGCAATTTTGCAAAAAAACGGATCAACAAAAATGGACCAAGTTTGTTATTGTAGATTGCAGCACAGTGGGGATAATGGAGTATTCCGTTTCCCCACTGTAGTGCGATCTTGGACTTAGAATATAGTAAAAATTAGTAAAGTAAAACAGTAGCAGGGGTGTGCAGGGGGGCTTGCCCCCTGACTAAATGTGTTTACTGTTGGGTTATTTTTGTTATTTTTTTTCTAGGTTTCATTGGTTCATTTTTCACAAAAGTGCATTTTCGAAAAGTGCACTTTTGGAAAAATGGGAACACTAAAGTATGTTTCAAAGCAATGTAGATCCATATGTGTGTGTGTTTGTGTGTGTGTGTGTGTATGTATATATATATATATATATATATATATATATATATATATATATGTATACACACACACACACACAAAAGGAATACAAACCCATGTAATATGTAGACATATAAATATGTATACGTATAAATGAAAATACATAAAACACGCAAACAGGACAGAAGAGGGAAGCTTTACCTTATTATATTGAGTCTAAATGATAGCATCCAAATAATCAGATCAAGTTAAATTAAATTTCTAAAATAAATAAAGTACAAATATTAATTTGTCCCTTAACTTTTTGTTGTTTTCATTACTCTTCCAAGCATTTCTGTCAGTGATGTAAAACTCTAGCTTTGTATCTTCTGTTTAGCCTAAAGTCTTGTTTTGGTGAATAAAAGTGCAGCATTATTAAGTGAGTCAAACGTTTTCTGACCATTTGGAAGAAAAACTTTTAAGCTAGCTGGAAACAATAAATGTTTTAATTCCTATTTACTTAATTTCGTTTTTTTTTTTTTTTTAATATTTTTATGCATTTCCAAAAACAAGAAAACATGAATGCGGGTTATTTATAACAGTGAAGTATTTACAAATTATTTAAAAAGGTAGGCTAAAACCTCTAAACAGATATCAAACATTAAAACCAAAATAAAGTATTTACAAGGGTGTCTATTGTTGACATATAATTGACTTTCTATACAATTGTTTCCTGATTATAATCTGCTGCAGTCATTACTCTCCAGTATTTCAGTTACTTTTTGCCATGCTACGTATAATGATGTAGTTCTTTCATTTCTTCCTTTACTAGTGTTCATTTCAATTTGCGATACTGCTGACACCATATTCATGAATTGTTTAAAAGTTGGAGAAGCTTTGGATTTCCAGTTTGATGTAATGTTCTTCCTTGCAATAGCTAGGAGAGTCCATAAGATTACATATTCATTTATTTTTTTAATGGTAACCAGTTCATTTTTGCAACCACTGAGGATGAATAGTCATTATCAAATCTAATTATGTTGCTTTAATAGCATTATACCATGAGATCATTTACACCAATTCCTTATATTGACAGGAAACAAATCAGACAATAGACCTTGGTGGAGAGTTTTTTTTTTTCTTTATAGAAGAATTTGACAAATTTTATTCATTTATTTTACATTTGTTTACCAGGAAAGTCCAAATGTGAATGGATCACATTTTCAGCGGAGGCCTGGGAGAAAAGCTCCACAAAGATGAGCGCAGTAAATACAATACACATGTTAATAAAGTACAATACAGAGTCATAAAGTACAGTTTCAAGGCTAAGAAAGGAGCAAAAAATAAATATGCTATAAGGAGCACAGTGTGTTAGAATAAACAATACAGTTGAAAGGACATTTTGTTCAGTCATTTGGTTTCATTCATCAGTGGCTTGTATAGTAACTACACATTGATTAGGAGTATAAAAAGGAGTTGTTGCGAACAAGGAGTCCCCGGAGCTATTGTTGCTTTTGCCTGTGTCAGCCGGTGCTTTATTGGTGGATCTTAATAGGCATTTGTTAGAGTAGATATTAAGTAGACCTCAAAGAGCAGGATCTCTATCAGGATAATACAGAATTTGGTGGGCTGTTGTAAGATTGTTATATGTGATCAGGTTAGGTAATTCTAGCCAGGATAGTTGCTTGATTGTATGCAGTGATGTGTCCTGAAGGGTGAGTCAGTAGCAAACCTAGCTGTTTTATTACAGCAGGTGTTTAGTTTGTTAAAGTCTGCTTTGTGTAGGTTGATGACTTTGGGGGAGGCATAAAGGAGTGTGGATGTTAGGTGGGTTCTTGCGATGGTGGCTTTACTGTCATCGATGAGGTACTTTTTGCATCTATGTAGGTTTCTGAGTTTTTTATGGACTTTTATTGTCTGTGCAATGTGCATATCGAATTTTGTGTTGTGATCTATGATAACACCTAGAAGTTTAGTATTTTGGACCAGTGTGGTAGGAGTGTTATTAGCTGAGAACATTGGGGATGGTGGTATGGCATCTAAGACTCTAGTTGGATAGAATATCATTAGCTGTGTTTTATCAGGGTTAAGTATTAATTGAGAGTGGGCTAACCAGGTTGCAACAGCAGTAAAGGACTCTTGTGTCAATTCCTGGAGTTGAGGTAGTGATGGGGTGGAGCAAATTAGAGTGGAGTCATCGGCGTACTGGACTTGTGTCGTGCCAGGTAGCTTTGTGGAGATGGTTGGTAAATATGTTGAAAAGAAGAGGTCCAAGAATGGATCCTTGGGGAACCTCTATGGTGACAGGTAATAGAGGAGATGAGGAGTTTTACCATTTTACTGCTTGTTGGCAGTTGGTTAGATAGTTTTGAAACCATGCTAGTGTGGAGTGGCTGAGATTAAGATCAGAGATAGCAGAAAGGAGTTTGGAATGGGAGGTAGTATCAAAGCCCTTGGAGAGATCTAGGAGTACAGTGGGTACTGGGTTACCATTGTTTTGATGTTGGTTTACTGTGTTGGTAAAGCTAATAAGGGCTGTGGTAGTACTGTGATTGGGGAATAATCCATGCTGGGTGTTGGTTAGCAGTTTATTAGTGAGGAAGATGGTGCATTATTTAGAAATGTATAAATTTTTCGAAGATTTTAGATAAGGAGATTAAATGGCATTTGGATGGTAATTAGATAGTTCTGCAGAGCTATCTCCTTTGTAGAGTGGTATTATATGTGAAATTTTCCACAGAGAAGGAATGCGTTGTTCTGATAAAGAGCATGGAGACTGGGTAAGAGATAGTTTTGGCTATTATCTTTGGATATTCTGCATGTAATTTGTCAGTAGCCAAGGTTGTGGGTTTAAGCCTATTAAGGTATTTATATATTGTGGTAGTTAGAACAGGCTGTAAGGAGAAGAGGTTTTACTCTGCTGGTACGGAAGATAGGCTTGGCTGTGAAGTGGGAGAACTATTATTGGTGAGGGCTAGGATGTATTTGGTGAAGTGTTCGTTAAACTAAATTATTATTATATTATTGGTGTCGGTGTCAATATTAGGGGGTGGAGTACTTGTCTTTCCTGGTTGTAGGATTTTACTAATGGCAGCCCAGAATTTTTGTGGGTTATTTATGCGTTTGGTTTGAATGCCTATATAGTGGTTCCTTTTGTCTGTCTAATTTATTTGGCTTTGTTCCTTAGTTCCTGGTGCCTGTCTATTAGTTCAAGTTTTATTTTGACCCCATGAAACCCATGCTTTATGGGCTCTTCTAATTCCAAAGGATAATGTTTCTGGTAAAAGCGAGATTTGTGTATGCCAGGAGGTTAAAAAATGTACCTTATTTCCTTTTAACTTTTCGAGTAATCCATAAATTCTGATGTTATTTCTCCAAGATCTGTTTTCAAGGTCACCTATTCCATTCAGTAATGCATTGCTTTGCTTCAAGAGAGATTTAGCACAGTTTTCTCATTCAGCCACTTTGCCATCAAGCATTATTTAGTGATTCTTCTATTACAGTTTTATGATGCTTAACCACTTAAATTTACATTTCTATCTGTTTGTTGCATTCCTATTTAATCGTATCAATTTTTTCTGGAAACCTGGACTGATAATTCCCTCCCCTTTGATCACTATGTATTAATGGTTGTTAGGAAATCCATCTGCTTGGGACATCTGATCACCAAGGTAATGGCCTCCAGGTCTAAAGGATGTTATTTCCGTGTATTAAAATTGGATCAGACCAATTATGGAGTACAGTGCCTCCTTTGGGGGATGTCCCTCGCCAGATACATTGAATATTAGGAAAGACCACGGAGGTTAGTAACAAAGAGAATCACAGGCTTAAAATCTCTAAGCTACCAGAAAAGACTAGAAGCACAGTCACCCTGTTCTTGTGCCTTGGTTACTCCTCAGGGAGACCTATGCCTTGCCTTCCAAGAATCACAAAGCCAGTAGTCCATGATCTCATGCACCATCACAAATCAAACTGTCCCTGAAAAAGCAGAACTAAGGGATCTAACTCTTCTTTAGCAGATCAATAAAATAAGGTGAAGAGAGAAATTCATTATGAAATATCTCCCTCACCTTCAGATAAACCAATGGGATACACTGTCTTCCTTGAAATCAGACATGGATAACTGGATTGGGTAGTCATAAATTCTAAAACCACAAAGCAGTTTAATAAATAACTTTTACTAAATGTTTTCATCCACAATATACCTCTTCAGAGTACACTTGGACATGAGCATGTATCCCACTACATGCACATCACTTAATTGATCCAGAAAACATGGGACTAAAACAAGAAGTTAACTGAATAAATATAAAGTACAGTAAAAGTTTTCTTATAATATTGAAAAACAAATGTATAACCTTCTCCGTCTCTTGACTTTCAAAGAACATTCAATGTTTACTGTACTGTTTAACTCACAAGTCCTATCGGCTTGTACCCTCAAGCACCATAACATTCATTTTTGTTCGTCTGTGTTTTTAAAATCATCTTTTCTGTTATAGTTGTACTTTATTTGTAGACCAAAATAGTACATTTTGTATGTTCAGGATGTTCTTGTAAATGTCTGCATAATACAATATTAACATATTTTGTCGTCTTGTATCATGTTCTGAAATCCATTTTCAGAAGTTCCATCATCTCATACCAACATAATATGCTTCTCAGCTTCCACATAATGAAATTACATCATTCCTTCAGTGGTGTATTTCATGTTCATATGTACAGAGATGTCCATTTTATTTTGTGGGCGAAAGCACTTAGTAAATGATGTTGATTATATTAATTATGACAGGCTGGACTGACCTAGCCATCCTTGATAAGAAAGAGTTTAGGGTAGGAAATAGCAAGGCATGATGGTTGCAAGATTCAGTTGCCTTGAACTTCCTGTGATTCATTATGCAGAACTTAGTGTTGGCTGATAACCCAAAATGAGCATCCTTTTCAACCGATGTGAGGTTAATACATTGAAAGGTATCACGTGTCTCTAATATTGATCTGATGTCATTTTCTCATGTCTTTTTAAAAGCTAAAAAAGTTTGATTTACAGGAGGGTTGAAGGTGATGCTGTTGCTGCTTTTAACCAGCCCACAGTCGCTAACTGCAGTAAATGGTTTAATAAGCTGTCTCATTAAACTCTCTAGAGTTATTTCTTATGAGCTTAGTTTCCAAGTTAGATTTACTTTAAATAACAAAATTACATCCCTCACTCATTTAGGTTGGGTTTATTATCTCTGACAAGTTGCAAGATTAATTTAGCAGGATAAAAATGACATTTTTGTGCTAAGATTTCATCCTAGGGAAAATGTAAGCTTTATCCTGAACCAGCCATGTTTCAAACAGCTGCCATTTGGTGCTAATATTGTTGCATTTATAAGAAAAGTTTTTCATCTTTCAACAGTATTTGATAATGCACAGGAGATGCTAGGAGCAGTAAAACCATTCTTTAATTTGTTTAAAGTATTTCTGTGCCTTTTCCCATAGGTATTCTACAGATAAACATATGACTGCAAAATATTAAAAATCATTATATCTAATACATCTTCAGGAAATCCTAAATTAAGAATTTTAACATTAAATGTAGAAACTTATAAGGTGTTCTACAAGGAAAATATAGTGCTCCAATTAAAAGGAGGACAGACCTTTGGACACTGGCAGACTTAACTAAGGAGATGGAGGAATGATGAAACATAACCTGCTCTACTGTCTCTGGAAGGAGGTTCATGTGCACACCATTGCATGCACATACCTGGTGGAATCCTAAGTGGAAACTACAGATCCACATGTGCACACCTGATGAATCCACAGTTGGCATACATCCATATGTGCACACCTGGTGGAATCCTCAGTAGAAACCACAGATCTGCATGTGCACACCTGATGAATCCACAGTGGACATAACACATCCATACGTGCACAACATTGCATGTGCATACCTTGTGGAATCCACGGTGGAAACAACAGATCCATATGTGCACACCATTGCATGCTCACACCTGGTGGAATCCTCTTTAGAAACCACAGATCCTCATGCGCACATCATTGCAATCACACATGTGGCAGATTCCTCAGTAGTAATCACAGATACTCATGTGCATATTAAGTGTGCACACATGGTCAGATCCTCATGTGCTCACCATTGCGTGCACACACCTGGTGGAATCCCAGTAGAAGCCACATATCCAAATGTACACACCTGGCTGAATACACAGTGAAAACAGTACATCCATATATGCACACCAAGGCATGCACACACCTGTTACTATGCTATGTGGAAACCACAAATCCTCATGTATACATACCTCTCAACCTCTTATTGTAAGAAATCTGGACAAAGCCAAACATAACGGGGGACAAAGGACTAAAAATAGAGTAATTTTTAAGTATTGCTCTTATAAATTTAGTTGATAGAATAGCAGTTTTTAATAAAAATTAATTTTCTGAAAAGTATGAATCTCAGTTGTCTGGCATTATTTAGTGACTTCAATCCTTAACAATTTACCTGAAAAGTACACATTTTATAAGGAACAGACAAAAAATCTGGACATTCTGTGAAAATCCATAGAGTTCAGAGGTATGCATGTGCACATTGCATGGGCAAACCTGGTGGAATCCTCAGTGGAAACAACAGATCCATATGTGCACACCATTGCATGCACATACCTGCTGAATCCTGAGTGGAAACCACAGATCCTCACATGGACACCATTGCATGCACACACCTGGTGGAATCCTCAGTGGAAACCAGAGATCCTCATGTGCATACCACTGCATACACACAACTGGTGTAATCCTCAGTAGAAACCAAACATTTTTATGTGCACAACATTGCATGCGCACACCTGCTGGAATCCTCAGTGGAAACCACAGATCCTCATGTGCACACCATTGCATGTGCACACATGGTGAAATCAAATCCTCATGCGCACACCTGGTGGAATCCTTACTGGAAACCATAAATCCTTATGTGCACACCATTGCATGCACACACCTGGTCGAGTCCCACTGGGAACCACAGATCAAAACTTGCACACCTAATTGAATCCACAGTGGAAATAACAGATCCATATGTGCACACCATTGGATGCCCACACATGATGGAATCCTCAGTGGAAACCACAGATCCTCATGTGCACACATGGTGAAATCCTCAGTGAAAACTACAGATCCTCATGTGCACACCATTGCATGTGCACAGATGGTGAAATCCTTAGTGGAAACCACAGATCCTTCAGTGCACACCACTGCAGGCACACACCTGCTAGAATCCTCAATAGAATCCTCAGTGGAAACCACAGATCCTCATGTGCATACCAATGCATACACACACCTGGTGGAATCCTCAGTGGAAACCACAGAGCCTCATGTACACACAATTGCATGTGCACACCTGGTTGAATCCTCAATGGAAACCAAACATCTTCCTGTGCACACCATTGCATGCGCACACCTGGTGGAATCCTCAGTGGAAACCACAGATCCTCATGTACACGCCATTGCATGCGCACACCTGGTGGAATCCTCAGTGGAAACCACAGATCCTTATGTGTACACCATTGTATGCATACACCTGGTGGAATCCCACTGGGAACCACAGATCCAACATGCACACCATTACAAGTGCACACCTGATTGAATCCATGGTGGAAATAACAGATCCATATGTGTATACCATTGCATGCTCACACCTGTTGGAATCCGCAGTGGAAACCACAGATCCTTATGTGCATACCGCTGCAGGCACAAACCTGGTGGAATCTTCAGTTGAAACCATATACCCTCATGTGCACACCTGGTTGATCCTCAGTGGAAACCACAGATCCTTGTGCATACCATTGCTTGTGCAAACCTGGTGGAATCCTCTGTGGAAGTAACAGCTCCATATGTACATACCTTTACATGTACACACCTGGTGGAATCCTCAGTGGAAACCACAGATCCTTATGTGCACACCACTGCATGAACACATCTGGTGGAATCCTCGATAGAATCCTCAGTGGAAACCACAGATGCTCATGCACATACCACTGCATGCACACACCTAGTGGAATCCTCTTTGGAAACCACATATCCTTATGTGCACACCCTGTGGAATCCTCAGTAGAAACCACAGATCCTCATGTGCACACCATTGCTTGTGGAAACCAGGTGGAATCCTCAGCGGAAATAACAGATCCATATATGCATACCATTGCATGCACACGCCTGGTGGAATCAGTCAGTGGATACTATAGATCCTCTTTTGCACACCATTGCATGTGTACACCAGGTGGAATCCTCAGTGGAAACAACAGATCCATACATGCACACACCTGGTGGAATCCTTAGTGGAATCCATAGATCACTAGAGTTGCTAGCTTTTTTTAATGGGACAGTGCCTGATTGTGGAGTCATCTCTCACAGAAGTGGGAAATGTGCATAGCAGATAACCATTGTAAGTCAGCTCTTGGGAACATGGTATATAAATACAGTATGGAATTAAGATGTATAGAGAAAATCCAAATCATCCACTTAAATGACAGCACCATTCCCAGCATATTCAACTTCCTCCCCCAGGGAAATGAATTTACAGCAGGGATCTCTACCATGGAGGTGAAACTGGAAGAGTGACCAGGGAAGAAGTGTACTAGTCAGAGGGGGGACTGATACCATTTGCCATTATGAGCCTCATTGTCAACAGATAAGGCAGTTTAAGGGCTACATGATTGTGTAAGTTTTTGTATGAGATCATCTTATATGCAGAAAGACATGAAGGGATTCAGATCCCCACTGAAGTGTTTCTACTTCAGTTAGTTGCTGCACTATACTGCCAAAATACAATATTCATATTCTGTTTTAGTTCTGATGTGTGACCAGTATCTGTGGTATTTTCTTCAAGAAATGTTCATTTTAATTTAAGATTGACCAACCTTTTATAAAAGATGTATTACTAGCCGAAGCAGTGTCTACTCTTCTTTTCTATGCTGTCGAAATTTGGACCTTTCACAAGTCCACTGCACAAAATTAAGAAAACATTACTGCTCAATAGAAAGATTTAACAAAGTCACCTTACCTGCCATAATAAGCCGGTTCCTTATTATATTAAAATTTGGTAGTGCTGAAATCTGACATTGTGCATTCTTTATGACTTCATGTATAGTGTTAAATGCAAATAATATAGATCTTTGAGAGATGCTTGTTCCATTTCAGGAAGAGGCTTACAAGTGTACAAAGCAGGAGATTGATTTAATTTGCCACTGTAGTCATTCCAGTCTTGTTTTCCTTCTGTTTTTATAAATGTGAACCTGAATAACCTCTCTAACCAAACTCTTCACTGGACCTCTTTTCTACAAAATGGTCAGTCTGCATCTGTGCAGTTCTCTGTGCCATACACTTTCACTCAGACCCACTACAAGATCATGGAGGTGAATCATAATTTCTCAAAATTCAATAGTAATTCCACATTATTTCCAGACGTGTACGTCTACGATTTTTTTCCTTCTGGAGTTTAATGGACTGGAATTACTTTCCTTGCTCTCTGAAGGAACTATTCATGGTGAACATCTTTGCTGACACAAGTATCAATTTACACAGAAGTATAATGTAAATACATGGGAGCTGATACTTAATTATACAAGAGCTCATGATGTAGGTGACTTTCTATAGAAGTTATAGTGTCTTAGCAATGTTCACAAGCTTTATTGTTTGTGGAACTGTGTATGTATGTGTGTGTGTGTGTGTGTATATATATATATGTATATATATATATATATATATATATATATATATATATATATGTATATATATATAAAAGCCATGCTGCATATATTCTTCTTACTAAACTAAGCCACAAATGTGGTCCAGCTCACTTATCTGTAAACTGAAAATAAAAATAAGCAAATTGATGAATCACTACTCTGTGAATTTAAGGAAGCTTGTTATAATCAGCAGAAGCTCCATGTGCAAGAGCTGTCCTTAGCTGTAGTTGACTCCACAGTGCTGGGGGAGTGAAGCCTCATACTGGGACTGAAAAAGCCTGAGTTCATTTCGTGTCATTGTTGCTGGAGGAGGGAATCGTGTGAAGGAGAAGAATAAGCAAGCAGTGACTAGTGCATGCACAGGCGATAAGTACAGTACCAAAATATTAGGGTAATTTTGTAACTGTACCACAACCACAATAGCATATTTGGCTTGCTGTGCCAAGTTGTCCTGCTTTTTTATAAAGGAAAGACTGAGAATTGCTTGAGCACGTGTATTTATCAGCATTATTACAGTATACATAGGAAGGATCTAAACAATGTTTTATGTAAACATGCTTTAATATGTTCAAATTTTAAATGTTTTTTTTCCCTTATACTTGAGAAACTCATTGTAGTTGAAAGGGGTGGCGACTGGCAAAATAAACTGGAAGTTCAGGAAATAGAATGTCAGATTAAGTGTGATTGATGATATGAATATTGTCAGTGTTTTAAAAGCAAGGTCAGCTATTTTACAGAGAGGAAGCTGGGCAGACTGTGGGTACCTTTTGTTAGGGTTTGCCCAGCAAGATTAATCTTATGGTATATTAATGGTGCTTTTACAGCAGTTTTTTTTCTACTTTACAATTGAATTTCACTTGATACTGCAGTGGTGGTGCTGCTAGGGTTGCCAGCTGTCCGGTTTTTGACCGAACTGTCCGGTTTTCAGACAAATTGTCCAGTTAAAAAATTTAAACTCATGAAGTCCAGTTTTTTTTTGTGCCGCCAGAGGAGAGGAGAAAGTAAATGTATCCAGCTCGAACGGGAGCGGTACGATACACTACTAGCTACTACACAACAGTGAAATGCTTTTAACTTCAGTATTCCTGGTAGCTACATAGTTTAGACAGTACATACATTAACTTAAGTGGCAGTGATGTAATACAAATGGACAAATTTTATTTTCTGCTATACGGATTGTAGAGATATCACTGGAAGGCAGTACTCCACGGTGGGAAAACGGTATTTTTTTAGCTATCATTATCCTACCAACTACCAAGCAGTGACAAAAGAAATCTTATAGCAAGATTTAAAATGCTTAAGCACTCTGCCAACATTGCCCAGTGTTGCATTGTAGTACACTCAGACTGATTTTAGAACTTCACCATGCAGTGTAATACTGCTAGCAATTAACACATCCTGATTTGTATTATCCTCATCTACTATGTTGAACCGTATTCCATGAAACAAATTGTGCATCTTGCTTTTGGGCACTTGCAGTTACCCAACATTATTTTGCTTTTACTTAATTCTGTCGCAAGGGACCACATTGAAAAATAAAACTATCTCTTTGCCATGTTCAGAAAATGGCAAGTGTGCTAGCTGCATGTGATTTCTTTTCCCGTGCATCTTTCTTACATCTAGAGGCTTGAGTCATCTTTCATTCAGTCTTATTGCCATTTTACAACTGCATAGCAGCGGTCCAGTCTGCATCTTCGTAAACTTGTATTAGAGCGCATTGTTGTAGGAAGTTACCTGTTTTAACCGCAACGTTGGCGCGATATAGAAAAACATTAATGAAACTCTTTAAAGTATGTGTGCTTTTCTGAGATTATGACGTATACTTTGAAAGTAACATAAAACATGTCACCTGTTAGAAATCCATTCATCCACAACCCCTTTATCCCATTTTTGCATATGTGACATGTAAAGAAAAAGAGTGGGAGGTCAGTCGGACCCAGTACAAGATCTTAAGTACTAGCATCTGAAATATCACACTAGGGGCAGTAACACTTAGCTCAATTGACGCCACCCAATACAAGCGTAGCCAAGGACTGAAACTTCCTAATCCGGCATGCAAACGGAAAATATGTTACATCTTAACAACTGAGTACCTGTCCCACGCCCCAGTACAAACAGTATTTGACAGAACTTTCAAAATGCAAGGGAATGTTAAGATCATCATTTCTGAATGAGCAGTAAAGTGATGTTATTGACTTAAATGATCTTATGGGGTAAATCAAAACTTACAATTTTTAATAGCAAAGATAACTGCTTACATTTATTTGGATTTTTTAATCAGATTTACCACCATGTGCACAGGCTGCTAGCTCTTGACCTTTTATCTCCATGGATCATCCATAATTAGGTTTAGGAACATAGAAAATAAATAACTGGAGAAAAATGCACCATATTGACACTTTTCATCAATACTGGTACTTACATCTGCAGCAGCCTAGCAGTGCAATTAGTGCCGCCTGTGTTCTTTTCTCCCCTTTAAGTACAGCTTAAGTCATCAAAGTGGGTGGTCCCATCAGCTGATGTCACTGTGATGTCACAAAATAGGTGGGGCATGGGTGGGAGAGGGGGTGGGAATGGGTGGAGTTATGTGTGATGCGAGGGGCGTGACTTTAGTCCAGTTTTAGCCGCAAAGAAACCTGGCAACCCTAGGTGCTGCGGTAGCATTGTCGCCTCACAGTTAGACGTTGCCCGTTTGATTCTCAGAGCGTCTTCTGTGTGTCGACATGCGTGAATGGGCATTCCTTCGTTGAAGGTTGTGCATTAGGCCCGGCAAGCCAGCACGTAAAAATCTACTGCCAATCATTAGCGGACCGGAGTTCCGCTGTGGCGACCCCTAACCGGGAAAAGCCGAAAGACACAAACAAACAAATTTGAATTTCAATTGAACTAGAGGATAGTTTTTGATAGTCTAACAACAGTGGTATAATTTATATTTTGCATTGAGGATTGTGTGCCTTATTACTTGTAATACACCTTTAAGAGCAGTGAAGGGCAATTGTGATTGGGGATGGTATTTAAGTAGTTGTCATTTCATTTTAAATTGGTTCTGATGAAGTATTCTCACTGTGACAAAAGCTCTAAACCTATCCAACTTTGCATTGTGTATCCTTTGTTTTCCTGTTTCTTGGTGAATAATTCATTTTTTTTGTTTTTCGTTAAGTTTTTCAAGGTTTTTCCATATTTTCTTTTGTGTAATTTTGCAAATATGTTGACTTTTGCTAAGGTGATGAGTATTTGACTTTTCAGCAGGGACTGAATAGAAAAAGTTCTGTAATGCCTGTAGACATGACTCATGAAGTTGTATCACTAGAAGATAAGTGACAGGTCTTTATGTATGGTTGCTATTATGGCTTAATGGAAATAAAACAGATGCTGAATTGAACTTGCCCAAACTCTTCTAGACCACATTGCAAAAGTCTGAAAGAGCAACCTACAATGGCTCTGTTTTAAAACTAAACACCTTTACGTTGAATACTCATGGGTTCAAACATTTCTTCTCCCTCAAAACACTGGACACTTGACCTTTAATAATAATGTGCAACTTGCCACAGTCCTTCGTATAATGAACCCAAAGCCTTAATATTCAGATTCTATAAGCTGAACAGCACATGGTACAATAGATACAGCATTTATTAGCCATAACTTATGATGTTGTTGTTGTTGTCCTTCGGCTTTTCTGGTTAGGGGTCGCCACAGCGGAACTCTGGTCCGCTAATGATTGGCAGTAGATTTCCATGAACGCCGAGGTGCCAGCTTGACGTTCAACCTTCAACGAAGGCACGCCCATTTACGCATGTCTTTCGAACGTCCACCTAACTGTGGGGAGGACATGTAGACTCCACACAGAAGGCACTCCAACCGAGAATCGAACGGGAGAACCTCTTGCTGTGAGGCAACAACGCTACCGCTGCAGTCTCAGAAATTAGCTAGCATCCTGCACAGAACTCTGCATAACATCATTTCGGTATATTCCTTAAAACTGCTGCAAAAGCTCCTACAGTGTTTATAATTTCTAGTATATAAACATTTGTACCTGGTTTACCCCTCTAAGCCTTCAGGGTTGCTCTGGCTAGTTGTTCCACTCAGTGTGAAAACTTACTGGTTTATCCTTTTCTAGATATCTTCTTTGATGATATGGTATGTATAACAAAATGCTTTACTGAAATGTTACCTCCCATACCTGTAGTTCCTACATTATTGTAGTTCCCTTGGACAAAATGCAAATTGTCCAAATGCAGAAGATGTGATTTTACAGTAATTTGGCTTTATTCTCTAGTAGGTGAGCCTCTGATGCATGTTGCCTGATGGAAGACTCCTGGGTTTCTTTGAATGCAAGGTTAAGTCCTCATATGCTACAGTTTTCTCCTGAGCTATGGAAAAATTCATATTTGTTGTTTGTGGGCATCCCCTTTGTATATCTCATCTATCCCCCTACCTCACACACAAGTCTTTCCCACAGAATACAGTGCAACCTGTTACTAAAAGTATAATTTTCTAAGACTCTCATGGGTTCTGTAATATAAGCTACAATGCAGTCATCCGTTTTTTGATTTATTTTAGTAAAATAGAAATATTGTGCTGTCTTTGAGGGGTGGGTGCAAAGTGATTCTTTTTTGGCATTACTATTTCCACAAATGATCACTCAATTGATTTAGCTAAAGATGCAATCAAAATTACATTTTCAAATGTTTAACTTAAAAGAACTCCACTGTTTTGGTCAGCAATTCTTCATCTTGTTTGCTGCATAGAAGTCTTAAGAAGCCTGATTTACAACATCAAACTCCTTAATTTAGGTTCATAGGTAGGTACTAGGCTATTGGCCCTAGGGCCTGTACAAGCCTAGCCAAAAAGGTACCCTGGCTTTCGCCACCAAAGAAAATTATTTTCCTGTGCCCCTGTCAAGCAGAACCACATAAGTGATCCCCGGGGTGAATTTCCTATTACCCACCCAATCATCAAAATTTTTCTTGGAGTGCTAATGAGGAGCTCTGTATGACATAGATAGGTAATCTGTTCCAGAGTATGGGAAGTCTCTGGGACAGGAATCCATTCCTCCAGCATGTTCTGTTTATTGTGGTGAGAAGGTTTAGGTCCCTAGAGCGTGTAGCTCAGAGGGATTGGGATTTCTTTAAGTGGAGCATGTCCAACAGCTCTGGGTTTGACATAGCTTTGTATGTTAGGCAGAGATCGCCTCTGAGTAGGCGATATACGATGGAGTAAACCTGGAGTTTTTTGAGACGGTCTGCGTAAGGCATCTGTTTGTGGCCAGTAATCCTCTTTGTGAGGTATTTGTGTGGCCTTTCCAGTTGTTGTAGATGTCTTGTGAGGTACATACCAAAAGGGGCATTGTATAATGGGTCTAATGAGTGACGAGTAGAGGGGAACAATGACCTCTTTTTTTCTGGATGAGAAACCACTTGTGATGAGGTGTGCCACGCAGAAGGATTTCCTGACCACTGTGGCAATGTGATTATCAAAGGAGAGACTACTGTCTACCTGTGTCCCAAGGTTTCTTATCACACTTTTGGTGTTAAGTAGACTACCACCTATGTGGTAGTTCATGGGTACAGAGTTTTTACCAAAGGGGATGACAATGCACTTTTTGGCATTGAGCTTGAGACCATGTCTTTGACACTAGGCATCTGTCTCAGTGAGGCCCTTTTGTAGGATGTCCACATCGTTAGGAGTTTCGATTATGACTCCTAGTTTGCAGTCATCTGCAAATTTAGTTAGCCAAAGACCTTCTGTGTTAGCCTGTGCTTCAGAGAAGTAGAGTGTAGATACTGTTAACTTAATTTGACTTTTTTACTGATCTCACACTAGTTATTAATGGTAAGTATTGCTACACAACACAGTCAGTTGAAGAAATTCTGGCTTTGCATTTCTCCATACCTCTCAACCTGCACTCATTGAAAACTGGTGCAAAGGCTGTTGAAAACATTGGGCATCTAGTAAAATATCTAAACACTTACAAAAATGTCATGCACAATAGCAGTAAATCTTCCACTTTCCAGCTGAATCATAGAAAAATTTTCAGAAACACAAGTTTAATAAAACACAGAGACAAAAATTTAAGCATACTACCATGATTTTTATTGGTAGTAGCATTATTACAGAAACATCTACCTTCTGCTTGTATTTTTGTTCAGATTCTCTCTCAAACCATGTCAGGGGATGAACAGGTAGTAAACTCTCCTTTGATGATAAAAGACCAGAAGGTTGTGGGTTCTGTTCCTACTGCAGGTGATTAGATTACTGACACTGGAATACAGCATTGAGAGCATGCTGCATTGCTGAGTGAGCTGTCCTTCTGATAAGACATTAAACAGAGGTCCCATCTCCTTGAGTTGGTGGTAGCTCAGGTGGATGTAAAATATTGCAAGGCAACTATCGAAAAGAGTAGGGACAGGTCCTTGATACCATGGACAAAATTCCCATTAGTAGAAATGCCACCTCATGTCTCTCCTGAAAAGAAGACACTAGCCTAGTGGGACTAACCTGCTCAACAAAAGATAAATAACAATGATAAACAAACGCACATATATGCATACACTCATACCTTGCTATTCACAAGATATATACTACTATAAATCTAATTACAGAGCACTGCCTGCAATATTTTCTCAGTATGTATCAGATCTTTTGCAAGTGTAGATTCTTATCCATGCTTTTAGGCAAGTAATATTAAAATGACTTGTCACACTTTACTATATAGCAAAGCTAAGAGTTAACAATCATACCTATAAGCAATACTATTCAGTCAGAAGAGCAATGTTTAAAATATATATGTGATTTATAATAAATAGTATTGCATTTATGCAGTAGATTTACTGACAATGTTTACCATGTTGTCAAAAGAGAATATTCCTTTTCCATGATGTGCCACCTAATTTTGCTTGTATCACCTTCTGTGACCCCCCCCCCATGTCCACACACACACATACAAAATCAGGAGGCATCCCATGCCAGGAGTCTCTTGCTGAGTCTGTATTTTAAAAGAAAAACTACCATCCAACAGATGATTAGTTCTATATTTAACTGCATGTGTTTCATGACAAATATTTAAGATAATTACAAGGTTATTTAAAGTCTGCAGCCATGAACTGATAACCGCATAGCACGTTATATTTTAGCCCATCAGCTACTACACGCTATATGTTGCCATTATTCTGCAGGGATTAAGTAAACATGTCACAGTTCAAACAAAATATAAGGAAAGCTACTGCAAAGAAATATTTTAAATAACACTCTCTTGCCAGATGGTCATGTCATCTTCATTTATAGAACATAGGCAATTTATTACATAGGCTTTTTTTTCTTTTTTGGAAAACTTCAGAAACTCAGCTTTACCTGGATGGAGTTTCAATAGCTAGTTAAAAAATAATGCATTTAAACAGAAGAATGTCCTGTAATAATGATGATTTGCATAGTCCGCATTTTTGTTTTACTTCACGAACTGCATTGGCTGGCTGTTAACTATCAATGGATCGACTTAGTCCTCACTCAACCTCTTTACTCAAAAATTAGGAACAAAATCAAAAATAGTGTAGGATGAATGCTCAAAATGAGGAATATTTTTTCTTTTAAACAAATTTATTAAACATCAAAATTTTAAAATGTAACATAGGTACAAGTACAGTAACAGAAAATTCATAATATTTGCATTGTTTTTATGCAATATATGCGCACACAAACACATATGTGTATATATATATATATATAAATATATTTATACCATGACCCCCCATTAGTATTCCAAAACGTGCACGCTGATTGGCCAGTGTGCACATTGTAAATCAACTTATACTAATGGAAAAAGGTCCGGTCGCCCGGACTTTTTCCATTAGTATATGTCTCTTTTAAAACACTGTCTCGCTATGTTAAAAGAGTTTAACATAGCGACACAGGTTTAAAAAAAGCAACAGAGATGTCTGTTGCTTATTTTAAAGCTGTCTCGCTATGTTAAACCCATTTAACATAGCGAAACAGTAAAAAGCAACGGAGATCTTGCTTTCTCCATTGCTTTTGGCCACAGCTCTGATGTACTGCGTAGGCATGCGCAGTACATCAGAACTGCCGCGGATACCGGACAGCTGCGGAAGGGCAGCAAAGAGGCTTTATACAATGCCATTATTTAAGAAAAGTAATTATTTATTTTCTTAAATAATGTCATAGTATAATAGCAATAACCCACTTCTGGGTGTGGGTAATGCAGGATTTACCCACGGTAGTCTTTGTTTGGTCCCGAGGGCGAACCACGCCAACCGTGGGTAAATCTCGCATTATCCACACCCAGGCGTGGGTTATTGCTATAATATATATTTCAACCATTTCCACTTCTCTCTAACATTACATAAGTTGCTCATGTCCTGCCTTCTCTAAACCTCACACCTCCTCCAGAACAGTACTCTGCTTGTTTTGTTTCCACAGATACCATTTATTTCTGCTGCTGAAAAGGCAGTAGCTCGGTCTGACTAACCCAGTCAACAAATGTCAAATGAACGTCAAGTTTGCTCCTTCCCTTTTCTAAAGAACCTACCTTCTTTTCTTTTATCTATTTTACAATCTTGAGCACTTCTATTACATTTGGTTTAGGTTTTGATTTCCATTTCTATTCATTGCTATTTTTGGCAGCCAATAGCATTAAACTTTATAAGGCCTTACTATGATAATGCAATCTAGATCCTATATCCCAACTTAAAAGAATAATTCCCTTAGTTACAACCATATTCCCCCCCACAAAAAATTTCTGACAGAGTACTCTGTACGAATTTTTAAAAATATGCTAACTCGTTAGACTCCCAAAAACACATTTCCAGTTACCTCTCTTTCCCTTCACAATTCCAGCATTTGCTATCTACCTGATGAAAATTTCTCTGAATTCTGTCTGTGGTATAAAATACCTATGCAAATATTTCCAAGCAAAAACCATAAACCTTCTGGACTTGTTACATTTTTGGGAACCCAGCAGTTGTCTCCCCATTGTTCTTTTGTAAATTTCTAATCCCCTCTGACTGATCCTTATCATTGTCATGCTATATTTTATATGCCATATTAATGATCTCTTTCTTAACAGCAGCTTCTGTTCTACACTCAACTACAGTTTCCACCACAGCTGGTCTTTCACCTAGTATTCTTCTATACCTTTCTTTTTGCCTATGCTCTAATATCACTGCCTGATAAGGAAAGTAGTCTGCAACCTGCAGTCCAAACTTCTGCTTGGCCTCATCTCTCTGTAGATTCCCTTTCTATATATTTTCTCTTAATACTTTTACTCATTTGCAGCCTCCTCTTGTATATTTCTCTATGCCCTTATTTGCAGTTATTTGTGTTGGCAAACTCCCTTTTCACCATTCCTGCATTGCTGTCATTGAGGCCTGCATCCAGAATTCTACTCTCACCCTTAACTTTCAGACTTCCTGTTCTGTTTCATCGTTATCCTTTATAGCTTTCTGTTTGTGTTTATATATATATATATATATATATATATATATATATATATATATATATATGAGCTTTAACTGTGTAGCTCAAAAATATCCCTTTAAATCAAATAATCCTAAGCCATCTTTTTTTCAGGCACAATTTTTAAATATTACTCTTAATTCGATTAAGTTAGAGAAGCAGGTTTTATATTATATAGGTTATATATGAACGCTCATTGATCGACCTTATTTTAGCAAAAGTTAAAAATATCGAAGCAACAGAAACTCAAATTTTTTCCTAGGGAAAGAATTCGGTTGTCCGTTTCTGTTGCTTCGGTATTTTCAGTGCTGTGGTGAAAAGTTACGGGTCGGATTCAGGTAAGTGTGTGATTGTGTGGATGTGAATGTTAGGTGAGTTAGGGCTCGGGTTAGGTATGTGTGCGTTTGTGTGGACGTGAGGGCTAGGGCGGGTTTAGGTGAGTTAGGGTTAGGGAGCGGGTGAGGTGAGTGTGTGATAGTGATGGACCTTAGGGTTAGGGTTTGGGTTAAGGTAAGTGGATAGTTAGTGGTGTGTGCATAGTATAGTGTAGGGTTAGGTATCAGATTATAGGTGTATGTGTGTGGATTTCTGTTTGTTTGGTGTGCTTGTGTTGTGTGTATGTGTTTTGGATCAGCGATTATTTTCCCCTAGGAAAAAAATCGCTTATCTGACAGTTCGAGATTGTAAGCTTTCGCTTATATAAGGTCGATCAATCAGCATTCACTTTAAGCATTCGCTGATCTAATATAGACCCTAAATAACATTAGTGCCTTATGGTCTTCATTAAAGTAGGAAATTAACAATCAGAGGTTGAGAAAGGGGTTGTGAAACCATGTTTATAGAAATAGCAAACTCCCTGCAGAGCACGCAGATTACAAGTCAACTTTAGCATGCGCTAGCATGCTGTAAACTCACTGCTGTAGTGAATAGAGGATGCTTATTTGATACTTGGAAAAGCAACCATCTGGAGTTAGCCTAATGGAGGGAGGGAGAAAAACAAAAATGAGAACTGCAACTGACAATCTGCCAAAAACTCTAAACCTAAAACAAATTATCACCCTGGTTATTGACAGGGTTCCTGTCTACCTGAACCCCACCTCATAGACCATATAGGAAGTCTTGTCAAATTATTTTAAGGGTCCTGAAAAAGCGTACACCATTTACAGAGCTGAAAAAGTTGTGCTAGAACAGCCTTCCAAAGATCTTTTTAATTGTCTTTGCAGTACATTAAAATTAAGTGGCAAGTCCTGAAACACGCTTTTCAAACCCCCCTGCATAAGCCCCATCTTTTTCTCCAGGCCAGTTTGTTGTATATGTTCCACAACAGGTGATCTGTATCTCAGCAACTATCTCTGCTTGCTAATACTCTAGCTGAGATCATATCCAAATGATAATTTGACTGTTGAAGTTTACAGAGATGCCAAGTAGGCAGGGCTTCACACAGCTAGTCAATCCAACTATCAGCCTCTTGACTAATTTGCAGTGTAGCAGACATGTAAGCTAATGTAGTAACTTGCCAAACCTTCCCAGGAAAGCCAAGCTCAGCCATCTATTTCTGGTTGAAAACAATAATCCCTACACTGCTTTTGCCTTAGATATTGACCTAAGTATGGAAGTGATGTTACACTCTTTGGAGAAGTACCTTCTCCCTGCACCTCTTAGGATGATGATTCTACATCTCTCTGCTCAACTTCTACTACTTTAGTACCCCAAGTATTGCATTTTCAGGGCATGGCAGATTGTGATGCAAAATTACAGGAGGAATCCAAGGAAAATCACTGTCATTGCTGTAGCAGAAGCATCCATGAGCTATGAGTGTTAACTTCTCCCATTGAGTGGAATGCTCAAAAAGTGCCTGTTAACATTCTATGATTTCAGACTGCTATGAAGTTTTCCAGTACCAGAGCTACTTCGGATTTTATTGCTTTTTATCTTAGTATAAGCAGTTTCTTGAAAACCTCTGAATAGACCGACAGCAGTGGAATTTTCAATGACTTTTTAAAAAGTTTAATGCCAGTCATTTAACAGTTTATGTTGCAGTGTCCCAGACCTTTCAACTGTACTGTTTTATTCAGAAATGTCTATTTTGCACCCTTAAAAACTCTATTTCGTAAGTTTATAACTCGATCCCACTTTTCACGATACACGATACAGTGTGACTGGTTATAAATGCATTCAATGCATTAAAAGTATTTGGTTTTCTGTTGCCTGAAAATAAAAACATTTGTAACTAATTGCTTAAATTCTGTGACTTTTTTTTTTGCCTTCCTTCTGAGGTTTCAGATATTGCATAATCTGGCTGGTTACTATGATAATACAACCTGATTGCCATTCAAGTGTTCATCTGACTTGTACCGAGAGAAATACTGTTGTAGTAACAGCTGATGTAAGGGCTGAACATGCAACGAGTATGAGACACTTACGGTGGTTGTACTTGCACTGAGCTGTTAAGACTGATTGTCCAGCACAAGTCTCAGCTGTTCTTGGTTTTGCAGAACATCCCTTTTTTTGCTTCATATTTTTGCCCTACCCCACATAAAATTTTTGATTTTCTGTTAAATCATTAAAGATTATAGTTAGTCAATAATGCTAGAAATTAAACTTTTGCACTTCTTTTTCACAAAATGTATCTCAATGTAAAACCTGTAAAATAAACTTTTTAAATGAATTAGAGCAATATTTAAACATTGTGCCTAATTTTGAGCTTTTATTCCCCTATTATTTCTGGCTTTGTCCAGAACTCTTGAGCAAGGAAGTTGAGAGGTATGCTGACCAGTTCTTTCAGACATATTTCTAGATTGTGACTTTAAATATTGATAAAACAGTTACCTTTTTTGGAGAATGAATGAGTTGAACTTGCAGGTTTAGACTATTACCGGCTCCACAAAGTCTGCTCTTCATTTTTTCCCTTGGAACTGGTGTATATGTGTATCTCTAAAAGAAGCAGTCTATTCTCACTATCTCTAAAGAAGCACTCTATTCTCACTTTATAAGCTTCTCACCTGCACTTAAGAAGAAATTAAAGCACCAAATCTCTTATACTCTTCTAAATCCAAACTCAGAAGGAATTAAAGCACTAAATCCTCTCTTATACTCTTCTAAATCCTCCTAGAATAATCAAAAGTAGAAATCACAAATATCCTGACATGTCCAAAGAACAGTTTCATGTGTACTCTCCAGTCCAGTTGGTAAATATGGGAATCTTAAGGCAGTGTACAACTGCCTTATGTACACAGACAACCCTCTTCTCCTCCAAAAAAGCTCAAATATATGTGAGAGATGCAACTATATTACCAAACCGGAGGCTGAGCTCTCTCAAACCATGACTAACACAGTCAATCAGGAGAAGAAGGTAACTGCACACATCATAAATCCAGTCTTACATAGACCTATAGAAAAAAACAGACCAAACACATAAACACACAAAAACATACTCGGAGGCTGTAAATAAAAACCTGCCTAAGCAACAGAGACCTCCAAAGCATACCACCAAACAACTGCCATCACACAACAATACCCACGTATCACATAGTCCACAAAGTCAATGTGCCACACAGTCCCAGCCCATAAGGCTAAACAACACACCAAATACACTTGTAATAGGTGACTCTATAGTCAGACACACTGACGTCCCACTCACCAGGCTGAACAAGGAGAAAGTCACTGTGAGTTGTTTGTCGGGTGCCAGGATCCACCACATAACACACGCACTCAGGTCACTCCAAAGCAAGTACAAATATGACTCCGTCATTGTCTATGCAGGTGTGAATGACCTGAGACGTACCTCCCTGGACTACATGAAAAGAGACATAGAGGAGCTCTCTGATCATGTAGCCCAGGCTGGTATGACCCTGACCTTGAGTAGCATCTTACCCTCACCAAGAATGATGCCACAGTATAAAGAAAAAAATGTCAAATTTTAACAATTGGTTAAAATATTGTTGTCACACAAAGGGGATCCGGTGTCTGTCAGCCTGGGATGACATGCTCGACAAGCCACGCTGCTTCGCTAAGGACGGCTTGCACCTGTCACCCCTGGGCTTTCGAATACTGGCTAAGGCTCTTGCCACCCCCATAGTGCCTTTTTTAGGCAAGGCTCAAAAGAAAAACCCACCTCCATAGAAAATACAGAGAAAAAGAAACTAAGGGTAATGCTACTCAACGCCAGAAGTCTAAACCTCAAAATGCATGCACTCGAGACTCTCCTCACTATGGAGAACATCAATGTCTGTGCATTAACAGAGACCTGGTTCAAGGCTCCAGAGAGCACCCCAGCACTACCAGGGTATACTTCATGCCATGCTTTCCGGCCACAAAGCTCGGACCGAACCACAAAAGGAGGGGGAGTATCCATATATATCAAAAATACCCACACCTCCAGGTTAGTAGCACTACACGAAGCTACGAAAACCATCCATGTGCAACTAACAGTGGGCAAAACTGCATTTCAGTTTATAGCCTGCTACAGACCACCCTCCCAAACTCAGGAACCCCACTCGGCCTTCCTGAAAACACTGGAGAACATGAAAGTCTCTCCAAACACCATCATATTGGGTGACTTCAACTACCCTAACATTGACTGGGTAAACTACTCAAGCCCACTTACCCTTGCCCAAAGGTTCCTAGAGTTTATAAACTCAAATGCCATGGAACAACTGGTCAATACCCCCACAAGAGGGGATAACATATTGGATCTGGTCATTACAAACATAGGAACACTATGTTCCACACCAGAGGTATACCCCTCATTGGTAAGATCAGACCACAAATTAATCTCACTGGACATCCATATTCTGTCCCCACCCCAAGCCAAGGTAACCACAGTGAAGAACTTCTCAAAAGCAAACTTCACACTTCTCAAAACTGAGGTGGAAACCTTCAAAGCCCCTGGGCCAGTGGAAAACACGGCTCAAACTGCAGAATCCTTCACAAATGCATTCTATGGACACCTGCAGGAATGCATGGGTTGCGCCATCCCAAATAAAACCAAGACTCACTCCTCCAAGGGCAGGAGACCTGTCTGGTGGACCCTGGCCATAAATATGCTGTACAATAAAAGGAGGAAGCTACTACATGATAGAGCAAGATCTCAAAAAGGGAAGGCAACCCTGATCAGTACCAGCAAGACGCTACGATCCCTCACAAAATCATCTAAGGCCAGCTTCAAAAGAAAAATTGCACAAGATACAAAGGACAACCACAAGGCATTCTTTAGTTCTGTCAGGAACCTGGGCGGCAAATCCCAGATATGCTCCGAGTTAGTGCAAAACGACAAAAAATACACTGAACCAACAGACATTGCCAACATCCTGGCAGACAGATTCAGTGCAAATCCCCCCCCCCCATCCCCCCCAAAAGATCAAATCTCCATCCCAACAGAGTGTAACCTCCCAGACATCACAGATGATCAGGTGAGAGCTGACCTCTCCAAAGCAAAAAACACAGCATCAATGGGACCAGACGGTGTCCCGGGATGCGTCCTACATGAGCTACAAGATGAGCTAAACCCTCACCTAAAGTCTCTGTTCAACCTCAGCCTTACCACAGGATATGTACCCAAGGAATGGCGTACAGCAATGGTGGTCCCGCTCCACAAGGGAGGTGCCACAATGGACCCCGGTAACTATTGCCCTATAAGCCTGACTAGCCTGGTCTGCAAAGCTATGGAGCGTATCATCATGGAACTCATAAACAATGATATCAGTAACCTTCAGACACTGGATCCTACCCAGTTCGGCTTTAAGTGCAGGTCTTGCCTCTTGAAACTGGTCAACGACTTTGAAACAGTTACCAGGGCCATAGACAAAGGGAAAGTGGTCCACACAGCCTACCTGGACCTCGCAAAAGCCTTCGATACAATATCCCACTCTGGTATCATAAATAAGCTCACCAGCTTAAATATCAACCCCTATGTCACAAGGAGGGTTGCAAATTGGCTCAGGGATAGAACCCACACAGTCAGAATTGCAGGAGCCTTGTCAGATTCTAAACCAGTTACAAGTGGAGTTCCACAAGGCTCAGTCCTGGGACCTCTCTTGTTCGGTATTTACTTCTCTGAGGTACAGGCAAACACAGGAGGACTATGGCTGACGAAGTTCGCAGATGACTGCAAACTAGGTGCCTTAATAGACTCCCTGGCTGACAAGCATTCTCCAAAAGGGTCTCACAGAGACAGATAACTGGTGCCAGAGTCATGGCCTAAAGCTAAATGCAAAAAAAGCATAGTCATCCCCTTAGGGAAAAACAAAGTGCCCACAGACTAAAACATAAGAGGTAACACACTAAGTACGGAGGAAGTAATTAGGGACTTGGGGACCCAAGTAGGTAGTAATCTCTCCTTTGACAACCACATTGCCAAAGTGGTCAGAAAGACCTTCTATATAGCCCACCTCATCGTGAAAGGTTTCACATCTAGATCGTGAGGTCATTGTACCACTCTTCATCACTCATCAGGCCGATAATTGAATACAATGCCCCATTTGGGATGTACCTTACCCGACACCTGCAGCAACTGGAAAGACCCCAAAAGTACCTCACCAAGAGGATAAAGGGACTCAAACAGATGCCCTATGCAATCAGGCTTAAGAAACTCCGGCTCTACTCAGTTGCTTACCACCTACTCAGGGGCGATATGTGCCTGACTTATAAAGCCATGTCCAACCCAGAATTAATGGACATGCTCCATCTCAAGAAATCCAAATCCCTTAGAGCTACACGTTCTAGAGACTTAAACCTGAGCACAGAAATAAATAGGACATGCTGGAGGGACAGATTCATATCCCAGAGACTTCCATCACTCTGGAACAAAATCCCAGTCCATGTTAGGCAGAGCCCCTCACTGACCCTCTTAAAGAAAAATCTTGACGAGTGGATGGGAGACCATAAGTATACCCCCGGGATCACTTTTGGGTCCCTGCTAGGCAGAGGCACATTAAATTAACTGTAAAGGGACAATATTCTGTGACCTAATATTCATAGGCACAGTCTACAAATCTAAAAGGGTGGTGAAAGCCAAACACACTCTGGCTAGGCTTGTAAATGCCCTAGGGCAGATAGCCTAGTATCAACCTATGAACAATCCCAGTGCCATACAGTCAGGATTTACATCTGGACTGGACAGAGATTTGATTTACATGCACAAAATTAATAAAAAAATGAAACTGCTAATCTGAAACACTTTCAGAGAAGCTGAGGTTTTAATAATCTTTTAGCTCTTTCACCTTATCAATAAAAATACTCCTTTAGATTTTTTTATTGATGGGAAGAAAAAGGTTACTCTCATCATCATCAACAACCCCCCTTCCCCCCATTTTCTACATAGGATCGGGGTGTCACATCAGCTGTTGCTCTCTCTCTCTCTCTCTCATTGCCACTCTCTTACCTTTTCAAAAAGTTGTCAGACTTTTGCAGGTCTTCTCTCATACAATCCATCATCTCTTTTTCTGGATGCCCTCATTTCCTCTTGTCTTCATCCTGTCTGTCACAAATATTTACCTGATTATCTTCTGCTTTCCTGCACATGTGCAGGAACCACCATAATCCATTCTATTTGACCTTCTCTGTAACTGGAACTACTTGGACTTCTGCTCTGATTTCCTCATTTCTATCTGTCCAACAGTGTGAATCCCATCACTTGTCTCAGGCACTTAATCTCCAGCACCTCCAACTTCCTCAACTGCTCTGCCTTTACTAACCAGGTTTCTGTACCATGCAGTAGTACTGGTCATACCATCATTTTGTATACTTTACAGCTTCTTTGGCATTCTCCTGTCATACACATCCCCTGACATTTTTTACCACTTGGCTGCATCCCCCCTCATTCAGACTTCCCATGTCCTCAACCACCCCTTCCAGATACTTGAAACTTGCACTAATTCTAAAAATGTTTTGGGGACTTTAAACTACCACAGGGCTGATAAAATTAGCTTTCTTGGGACCTTGTGCTCTCAAGTTTAGGAAGGCCCAGTTAGCCACTTAAATTTCTAGCTTCTTCTCAACTGTCTGTCTCACTGCAAACAAATGGTCTGTCCCCTAACTTGCACTCAAGTCCCGATCAGAAAGAAAAAGTTTCTAATTTTTCTTAATACATTCATGGATAGAATTACTATCCATTGTAAAGTTAGTAAAAAAAATATTTTTTTCTTTACCATTGCCTTTAATAACACGTCTGCATCCAAAAGCACCATTGTTAGAATTTCCAAATCTCCGGGAATTTAAAATAGGAACATAAAAAGCTGTATTCCTTTTATAAACCACTTCTTCTTTGATCTTAATCAAAAATTCATGCAGATACCTTCTTTTTGCGAAACATCTCTAAAAGTTTCTCACATTCTTAGTGAAAGTTATCTAGCAAGGATACCATTCTAGCTAAACACACCAGCTGTCCTTTAACAACTGCTTTTTCTGACATCTGTGGTGCCAGCTACAATAGTGCAAATAAGAATTTGAAAATATTGGTTTTCAAAAAAATATTAGAAATAAAACATTTATTAACCAAATCCTTGCTCATCTGAATGTGAAGATATGAAATTGTCTCCTCATGGTACTTATAGGAAAATTTAAAAAATGAACTTCATTGTTGTAAGAAAGGCTGATCTTGATTGGTGAATCGTTTGAAGTTACAATGGTGACCCAGGGGTTTAGGGTACTCCCTACCTTTGGCATATTCATCCTTGTCTCTCTTAAGTTTGGCCAATTTACATGGTAAAATCCTGTTGCAAGTGTTGTTCATCGATTTTTAAAATGTTATTAATGTTTGTGGTATAAGATTCAAAATTCAAGTCAGAATGTACAGACCCATTAAGGTTGTCTAACTGACCCAACAGTTGCTCAGTACAAATGTACTTAATTATCACCATCATTAGGTCAAAACCTGCCCGGTCAAATACTTCATGTAAGTCCCTAATAAAGTCAGGATTATTGGCAGCACCATTGGGGAACCGCAAACATGTAAACCTCGAGGAACTTGTTTGCTTTCCAAGTTTTTAAGCAGGTAGCTATTCTCTAACTGAAGTTTTTTCCGTTGTAACAAAAACTTCCCAAAAGCTAGAAGTTAGTCTGATAAAGAAGCATACCTACCAGTAATAGGTGCCACATTGACCGATTCCTTATCAAAACTGAAATTGTTTTCATTCCAGTCTAGTCCACCAAAAGAAAAATTATGATGATTGTTGAGGCTGTTTCTCCTGATGTTTCTTGTAGCTTGTGTAAGAGGTAGACCAAGACTGTCCTGAGAGAGTACAATTCTCGTTCAAGGCCAGCCATTGTAATGAACATGTAGACAACTGTTCCAGAAAGTTGTTATTGCCCACAATATTAACAGAATCACCACTAGCACCAGTAGAAGACATGACTAAGAACAAACAATAACTGTAGTAGACTAAGTAACACTGGCAGTAGTAGGTAAGCCACCAAGTAAACACCAAAAAGACTTTATCAGTTAAACAATTTTGTTCCAAAATTAAGAACATCTTCAGAACAGCATTAAACAAACATACACCCATTTAAATAGACCTGAAAAGGTCATGTGATCAAAAACAGCCAAAAAATACTAAACATAATAACATTTTTAATAATAAATGTAAAAAAAAAACAGAAAGTAACCGCTAAAATCAGTAAAACCAATATGGATAGATATATTTTCTTGTTAAAATATTTTCTTGTATTTAAATAGTTAATACATCTCATAATATTTTAATCTAAGCAAAAAAATTATAGAATATGCATTGTTAAGCCCAGGACTATTCATACCATCCAATATTAACTGCCATCTAAGCTCCACTCTGTCCAAGTGCTTACTAATATCTCCCTGAGGTCCAGCCTTATTCAGCTGTAAAATCAAAAAGTTAAAACTATGTGTGGGAAACTCTACTATATGTCTATATAATGCATTGCTCCCTTTCCTGTTACTGATATCTGACAGGTACTCGTATAAATGTTTTCTAACTTTTCTTGAAGTGTTACCAACATAAAATGCAGAATAATAATTGCATTGGGCAATATACACAACCTCTGATGAAAAATAAGAAAAATACCTGTGAATCTTATAAATTGTATTCCTGATATTAATACTGCCCACACTATTTATTAAATAATGCTGGGGACAGCTCCCACATTTATGGGTACCCAGAACTAGGTGACCAGAATTATTAGATGTGCCACCCTTATGTGCCAAATAAAACTTAATGATTTCACTTTAAGGTTTCCTTTAATATTAAGGTTTCCTTTAATACCAGAGGTTGTCTCTGGGAAACCAAGACTGAGTGCTAGGAACTAACTTGAGCTTAAGGTCAATATAGATATCAAGTGCACTGAAGCCAAGCACTACAAAATTATAACTTTTAATCTTTATATATATATATATATATATATATATATATATATATATATAAAGATGGATAGGTAAACATGTTTTATAGTGTGGTGATATCAAATGACTTTTGATCACATTACTTTTTGCATGCTATTTAATGATTGATTGCAAGTTCCTTGACAGTTTTAAGTCCTGGCTACTCTAAATTTGAATGTGCTTAACTCTGACTTTATTAAAACATTGTATTTTATTACTGTGAGTTTGGACTTACATTAGCACACTTTGTTACACTGTCAAAAGCATGTGGATTTGTACTTTGCTTGTTGTTTCATATTTTCTTTTTTAAAATTGGAGTATTTGCGTTGTAGTTATTATATTTTATAGGATATTCTAGCAGGCCTGAGCTAGTTTGGTGAGAAATCTTTTACAAGTACATATTGAGAATGTGGTCTTTTCAGTTACAGGTTATCACTGTTTCTTAAGGGCTATGTTGTTTCATGTCAAATTAATTTATTTGCAAATGGGATGCAGTAAATAGTCTGAAAATTATGGTTAGTTATTTGTTAAACTCAGTATAAGGAAATGGAAGTCAAATTAATTCTGCACTGATGACCTGCTTCACTGAAAAGATCAATGAATCAAAGTACTTTATTTTCAGATGTTGGTATTGTGAGCTGAAAGGGTTACTATGATAGGCAGGGCATATTATAATATAGGAAATGGTAACCGATAGCTATATCTTGGGGGTAAGAAGGTATGATATGCTGTAAGAAGCTTTGTATTGTTGTAGTTGTACAGTTTTTGTAGTAATGTGCACAGTGTCATTCTGAAAAGTGAAAATACTCTTTAGGAGAGCATCTAAGTATCTTTCTTTAGAAGTGTTAGGAAGCTTGTATTCTAGTAGGATCCATAATATTTATCTAATAAATTTTAGACTGCAACTTAGTGCCAAAAATTATTACTAAAGCCTTTTTTGAATTGATAATTTTGATGCAACAGTGTCAAATTGCATTAAAGTCTTGCCACAGTGCAAATGTATTATGAGCTGCCCTGAGTTCTATAATTAGGACAATATCATCTGTGTAGAGTTCAACTTGCTGCTCTGTGCAGATAATATTGTTCTGACCTCTGCAAATAAGCAAGCCCATTTTCTGGAAAAAAAATCCTTGTGTAAAAACTTCCTATTATTATGGAAGTAGCTAAGCATACATAATTTGGAGATAAATGTCCACAAATCTAGTGTTAAGTTATTCGACAAAAAAGTAAGCCAAATCAAGAATCTTCCTTTCCTAGTCAAAGCACCCCCCCCCCCCCAAGGCAGTCCTCTTCCTGCAATCAAGGAGCAAAGGTACTCAGGCATTCTCACTAATCAACCTCTATCCTTCAATGCATAAGTTGAACTACAATATCAGAATGTTTTCAATTAGTTAAAAGTCTCAAGCAAATCTTCCAGACTTCACACACAAAAAACAAGAGAGCGGTCAAGCTAAATGTCTTCATTCTCAGAATTTTATATAGTTTCCCCATCTTTGTTCTGAATTCCTCTAATAATATTTCCAAGTTACAGACAACTGAAAACAGAATCTTCAGATGCAATTACCTGCCCCCTACGAATGAACATTAAAGCTTCTCTACATAGAAAGCTGAATAGCTGTTCATTTTATTCAGATCAGACTTCCTTTTTAACATGTTAACTTTCAAACTGCACACACATGTTATTTTCCTAACCTCAGATCTAAACTAAAAACTCATCACGTCACGTTTAAAGGAGCTATGGCACACTGCTACTCCATATAGCCCCACTTCATACTCATTGTTGGAGAAAATTCATTATCCAAATCTGCTCCTGCTGTTTAGAAAGCACTATCTGATGACATCAGGCAAATTAGCAACATGCCTTTGTTTCACAAGCAACTCGAGAAATATCTTTATGGACCATCAAGATCTACATGTTTTATCTACAGTACATGAAATGCATAATCACCAAGATACTCCACTTTATTCCAGAATGTTCCTCCCCTTATGCTCCTCCTTGTTGTACCACCTAAAGAAGTGCACAAATCAGTTGGGTATTTTTATATAAATATGTAATGAATCTCTACATTACACTGCAAATTAAGTGTTCCATTCTCTGATTACATTGTATACCCTACATCCACCGAATGGCTGAGTCACTGTTGAACCTGCTTGGCAAATCATATATCTCTATTATATATGTAAATTATGCTGCTGTCTTTATTGAGTTTATAAATTCTTCTTGACTATTCTGCATATTTGGGTTTTCTATCATCACTCTCAATATCTTAATCTTGATGCAGATGCATTTTTATTCTATACAGTTGTGTTCTATGGCATACTTGTATATGGTGTTGTGAAATATCTATATTTGCTTTGACCTGGGAACTGACTAAGAAGGGTCCTCAAACCATTTCACTCATCCAGTTTACAAATTCAAATAAAATAAATCTGTAAGATTCTCTGAATATTAAGTGAAACATCAGAGGAGTCACAAAGCTGCTGTTAAAATATTTGACAACAACGAGGTATTAGAATAGAAAACAACAACAAAGGTACATCCAGTCTTCACTTCAGAGCTTTTAATGAAAAAACAGATCCAAAAGTAAGCGCTTTCACGTTCTACCAAACGTTTCATCAGACTTCAATGAATCAATATTCAGGTCTAACCTTTATATACTGTGATGTTCTTCAATTAAAAAATTAATTAAACAATTAAAATGACAATTGATACTTAAAATTTAAAACACTAGTACAAATATATACTGTGCAAATACTCTAAAACGTTTTAAACATTTTGTATATATTTGGTTGAATATTATTCTAAATCTAAACTGTATTAAAAAAAAAATATATATATATATATATATATATATATATATGTATATATATCTTAAACATACACCTATAAGAATATATATTATACATAAAAATATCTATACAGGTATATGTAATGAATAAATTACATATATAAAAACATATGCATATACATTGCCATGTTTGTTCAACAACAATCAACCTGTCATAAAATAATAACTATTAAATATATATATATATATATATTTTTATACTTAAACTTCTTATAATATATTAATGTCTAAAAGGTCTGGATGCCGAAAATGGTTTCAATGTGATTTTTTCATTCAACCCATATGTTTTATGCGCTTGCAATCTAAGAATCCATTTATTTTCTTTCTCTTCAGTACGATTCTTAATATTGCCTAATCTATCAGATGTACTTATTAATTCCAATACCCTGAACTTGAAAATATGTGTAAGGTCATTCTCCAAAACATGTCGTGCTGGGGCATTATTAGTATTCTCCTTGTCTGTAGCGTACAGATGTTCTCTGATGCGCTCACGCAAACTTCTATTTGTTTTGCCAACATAAAAATGTTGGCAAAGCTGGCACTGTGCTAAATAGACCAGGTTCATAGATTTACAGTCTGCGTAAAACCTAAATGTATAAAGACATCCTGTCACTGGATGAATGAAGCTGTCATCATTTGCAATATGTGAACATTGATTACATGAGTGACATGCAAAAGTACCTGATCTCTGAGACTTAACTGGATCATTATTCATTTTCTCATAGCAGAGAATTCTTTTCAATGACTTCATATTCCTATATGTAATACTAGGTCTATCATCTATTAAAGATCTTATTTTATCATCCATTTTGAGAAATTTCCAATTATTCTCAAGTATCCGCTTAATATGTATATTTCTATTAGTGAAAGGAATAGTCAACCTGTTTTTGCTACTATTGGCAGAAGATTTACCTCTATGTATAAAATCTGCCTTCCTATGTAGAAAAGGAGTACCTCCTGCTGTTCTACATGTATTGCTGTATCTATGGCTCTCCTGAATCTCACTATCCTTATATCCTCTGAAGAGGAAGTTATTAGCTAGTATCTGTCTTTGTTCATCATATTCTATGTCATTGGTTGTTAATCTAGACGCCCTGCACATCTGATTTCTCATAATGTTGGGATAGATGTGTCTGGGATGCATACTATTGCGATGTAATAAGTTATTTTTCCAAGATTTCCTATACATTTGCTGTTTCTAGACCATCTCTTCCTTTAGTTAATTTGACATCCAATAAATCGAATGTATAGAGAGAATGGACACAATCAAAGCTCAGTGGTGCCATTGATATATGTAATAAAGCCTTGTAAGTCACTCGCTGTCCCATCCCAAATCATAAACACATCGTCTACAAAACGGCCATAAAATTTAATGTGTTCACTAAATGGCCCATTGTTAAGGACGTATGTGTTCTCCCAATATGCAAGTACCAAATTTGCATATGAGTTTGCGCAGGGCGTCCCCATAACTACTCCTTTTTCTTGTAAATAATATGTTTTGTCATAAAACAAGACATTATTAGTCAAAACCATATCTAAAATCAACATCCATTTAATAATTTTATTATTTTGGATACCTTTCTCTAAAAGGAGTAGTCTAACATATTCTATCCCTACATTGTTTGGTATTGAAGTAAATAGGGAATTTACATCTAATGTCACCAAGAAATCCTCATTCATTAATGGTCTCACCGAACTGCAACTTGCAAGGTTCTCCAAAAAATGTTTGGTGTCCTTTAATATTGAGCTGATATTAGTCATGATAGGTTTGAATTGTTTATCCAGGTAAATGGACATTGACTCAGTGAGCCAACCTCTACTAGAGACTATAGGTCTTAGGGGAGGGTCAAATGGATCTTTGTGAATCTTGGGAAGACCCCTAAGAGTGGGAACTAGGGGTGTCTCAACTAGAAAATACTGTATAAGTCCATATCAATCACATTACTTAGCAAAAGATCATACAAATGGGAGGTTGGCAAAACGGTTAGGGTATTTACCTTTCAAACACAAAGTGCAGGGTTTGATTCTTACATGGGGTAGCTGGCTAGGCTTAAAATGGCCCACAAGGGCAGTTAGCCTAGTATAAACATAGATGTTTTAATTATTTTATTAAGTGAACTAGCATTCAACTTTCTATAAGTAGATTCATCTGTTAACAAACTTTCCATTTTGTATTCATACATTTCCCTATCTCCAGAAAAACAGAAGGCTTTTTACAAATATTAACTTCTGAAGCATTTGTGTTGTCCTGCTTCAGAAGGTAATATTTGTAAAAAGCCTTCTGTTTTTGTCCCACATTTTCACCCACTATTAGATATGTTTGAACGCGCATGCGAAAATGACCTTATAGGTTTATATAGTCAAAGTAATCTCAAACCTGATTTCTTTAACATGAGTAATAGTGAAAGGAAAGCTATTTTTGATCTACAAAATAATGCTGATATCATTATACGACAAGCTGACAAGGGAGGAGCTATTATAGTTATGGATAGGGAAATGTATGAATACAAAACAGAAAGTTTGTTAACAGATGAATCTACTTATAGAAAGTTGAATGCTAGTTCACTTAATAAAATAATTAAATATACACACAGTCATTTGTATGATCTTTTGCTAAGAACTTGGTTATATTCAACTGGATGTATAAGAGAATTTAAGTACCTTTATCTGCACTTTTTTTTTAAAAAAATACAGTATTTAATTTGATTTAAACTGTGTTGAAGGAATATTTAACTGAACTGGCAGGTTTAACTGTGCTCTAACTCTGTTGAAGGAATATTTAACTGAACTGGCAGTTTTATCTCTGCTGTTTGTTATTTGCTAGTAATTACATGTGTGGGGGTAGCCACATTCTTTGATTTCCTGTCCTTGCCTATTTAAGTGGTATAGTGTGAAATATTTTCTGCTTAAAAACCTCAGCTTTGGCCAGCTAAGAACTTGGTTATATTCAACTGGACGTATAAAAGAATTTAAGTACCTTTATCTGCACTTTTTTAAAAAAAAATACAGTATTTAATTTGATTTAAACTGTGTTGAAGGAATATTTAACTGAACTGGCAGGTTTAACTCTGCTCTTCAGTTATTCCCACCCACCCTCCGTGTTTTCGTTTTGGTTTTGGTGTTAATCTTAGTGGCCTTGAAACTGCCCGCCCCTCAGCCTGCCTCTGGGCCCATCTCATTTGCTCACTCAATTGAGTGCAGTGAGATCATATTCTGATTTCAGGCACTCCTACTGTGTACAAAGAGAGCATCTGGGAAACAGACAAAAAAAAAAAAAAAGTAAGCTTATTTCCTGCCTTTCCTGTTAAGTGGTATAGACTATTTGTAGGCTTCTGAGCCCCCAAGCCCTTCTGTGTTTGAGGGAAGCCTTCTAGCTTGTTTTTTTCTTATAACTAGCCAGTTTTCTAGTTTCAGCACTCAAGTCTGTTTCTTTGATCTCAGCACTTGTTCAGATAAAAAAAAAAAAAATTCATCTGCTTTACTTGTGTTTCTACCTACTTCATTTTACTTTTGCATCATCTTAAAAATACTCAGTTGTATTTATTACTGCTTGGTGTAACTCATTCTAAGCCTTTTGGTTTAAACACTTGGGCTTCGGACCAGTTGTTTTGCACTGAGAGGGTTTGTGGTCTGCACTGTTGTGGCAGAACAGGTAGCCTACATCCTTCTAGGTTGGGAACTGCTGATTGAGGACTCGGTGTCTGTTATTCTAAAAGTGTATTAATTCTGGTTTAAGCACTTGGGCTTTCAAGCCAGTTATTTTACATTAAGAGGGTTCGTGGTCTGCACTCTTGTGGGAGGAGAGGCTGGACTCTGCCCTTCTGAGCTGGGAATTTCTGGTTAAAGGCTTATAGTGCATGCATATCTGAACTGCTTCTTACTGAAGTTGGTGTGCCTTGTTTGCTGTGGCATAGACTGGATTCGGGCCTGCTGGATCTAGCTTTGTTTGTGTAACTTGAGCACTAATCCAGACATTCTCTAAAGTATTCAATTGTATTTATTACTGCTTGGTTGTAACTTGATTAAAGTGTAGCTATCATCCCAAGTCTTTTGGATTAAGCACTTGGGCTTCAGACCAGTTGTTTTACATTAGGAAGGTTTGTGGCAAGCACTGTGGTGGCAAGACAGGTAGCTTTCATCCTTCTAAGTTGGGAACTGCTGATTGAGAGCCCAGTGTCCAAGTGTATTAGTTCTGGTTTAAGCACTTGGACTTCAGGCCAGTTATTTTACATTAAGAAGGTTCGTGGTCTGCAGTCTTGTGGGAGAAGAGGCTGGACTCTGCCCTTCTGAGCTGGGAATTTCTGGTTAGAGGTTTATAGTGCCTGAATATTTGAACTGTATCTTACTGAAATTGGTACACCTTGTTTTCTGTAGCATAGACTAGATCCAGGCCAGCTGAATCTAGCTTTGTTTATATGCTTGATGTTTGTTTGATTGTTATTTCCCTGGAACGCTAATTCCACCTAATACGCAGCTTCTCAGCGCTTCTGTGGATCACTAGTGATATCTGCATTGCTTACTGTACTTATTTCCTTGTTTCACTTGAAAGAAAGTTACTGTTTGTCGTTTTTGCATTTAGTTACTTGTAACACATTGCACTCAAGTTACCTGGCACTTGCTCACTAAAGCAATTATATAAGTCAGCGCTAAAAATTAAAAGCACTACACCCTCACTCCCCACTGGCCCTTGTTTTCAATTATTAAGGAATTCCCAATATTATTCTAGCATGTCCAAAGGGCAGTTGTCAATCTCCTCTCCGGTCCAGCTGGTGAATCTGGGAATCTTGAGGCAATGTTATAACTGCCTCATGTACACAGACAACCCTCTCCTCCTCCCACATAACACAAATACTTGTGAGAGATGCAGCTATTTAGCCAAACTGGAGGCTGAGCTCTCTCAACTCAGGACTGGCAAGACCAGACAGGAGGAGAAGGCAACTACACACACCACAAAACTAGCCTCACATAATGCTACCACACCACTGAATCAAACACATAAACACACAAAGACATACTCGGAGGCTCTGAGTAAAAATTTACCTAAACAGCAGAGGCCTCCAAAGCAGACACCCAAACAACTGCTACCTCAAGACACCCCACAAGCAACACATAAACCGCAAAATCAGTGTGCAAAGCAGTCACAGCCCTTAAGGCTAAATACACCACCAAACATACTTGTCATAGTAACTCCATAGTCAGACACACTGACGTCCCACTCACCAGGCTGAACAAGGAGAGGGTCACAGTAAGCTGCCTATCGGGCGCTAGAATCCGCCACATAACACAAGCACTCAGGTCACTCCACGGCAAGTACAAATATGATACAGTCATTGTCCATACTGGTGTGAACGACCTGAGATGTACCTCCCTGGACTACATGAAAAGAGACATAGAGGAGCTCTCTGATTATGTAGCCCAGGCAGGTATGACCCTGACCCTGAGCAGTATCCTTCCTTCACCAAGAATGATGCCACAATATAGAGACAAGATGATCAGCTTTAACAATTGGCTTAATGTCTGGTGTCATTCAAAGGGGATCCAGTGTCTGTCTGCCTGGGATGACATGCTTGACAAGCCATGCTGCTTTGCAAGGGACGGCTTGCACCTGTCACCCCTGGGATTCCGGATATTGGCTAAGGCTCTTGCCACCCCCATAGTGCCTTTTTTAGGCAAGGCTCAAATTCTAAACCTACCACCCAAGAAAACAAAAATGGGAAGAAACTGAGGGTAATGCTGCTCAATGCCAGAAGTCTAAATCTCAAAATGCACGCACTCGAGGCCCTTCTCAGTATGGAGAACATCGATGTCTGTGCTGTAACTGAAACCTGGTTCAAAGCTCCTGAGAGCACCCCGACACTATTAGGTTTTACCTCATGTCATGCGTTCTGGCCCCAAAACCTGGACCACACCACAAAAGGAGGGGGTGTATCCATATTCATAAAGGATACCCACACCTCCAGGTTGGTGGCAGCGCACGAAGCTTCGGAAACCATCCAGGTGCAACTAACCATAGGCAAAACTGCTCTACAAATTGTAGCATGTTACAGGCCACCCTCTCAAATTCAGGAACCCCACACAGCCTTCCTGAAGACACTGGAGGGTATAAATGTATCTCCAAGCACCATCATATTGGGTGACTTCAACTACCCGAATATAGACTGGGAACATTACTCAAGCCCTAACTTTCTAGCCCAACGGTTCCTGGAGTTCATAAATTCGAATGCCATGGAACAGCTAGTCACTGTTCCCACGAGAGGAGAAAATATACTAGATCTCATTATCACAAACATGGGGACAAAATGCTCCACATCCGAAGTATATCCCTCATTGGTGAGATCTGATCATAAACTAATCTCACTGGAAATCCACATCCTGCCCCCACCCCAAACAAAAAAGACCACAGTGAAGAACTTTTCTAAAGCAAACTTCACACTACTCAAGACTGGTGTGGTATCCTTCAAGGCCCCCGAGCCAATGGAAACCACAACCCAAGCTGTGGAAGCCCTTACAAATGCCTTCTATGAACACCTCCAGGACTGCATGGATCAGGCAATCTCAAATAAAACCAAGACTCTTTCAACAAAGGGCAAACGTCCAGTCTGGTGGACCCCAGCCATTAACAAACTTTACAATAAGAGGAGAAAGCTATTACATGATAGAACAAAATCCATAAAAGGGAAGTCACCCCTGATCATTATTAGTAAAAAAATACGAGCACTCATAAAATCAACTAAGGCCAGTTGTGAGAGAAAAATTGCCATGGATTCAAAGGATAATCATAAGGCCTTTTTCAGCTATGTTAGGAACCTGGGTGGAAACTCCCAGATATGCTCAGAATTAGTCCAAAATGATACAAAAATCGCTGAACCCACAGACATTGCCAACATACTGGCAGACAGATTCAGTGCAAACTTCACCCCCTCTCCCCCCCTAAAGGAGAGATAACTATCCCAGCGGAGTGTAGCCTCCCAGACATCTCAAATGCGCAGGTGAAAGCTGCTCTCTCTAAAGCTAAAAACACAGCATCAGTGGGACCGGATGGTGTCCCCAGCTATGTGCTACACGAGCTAAATGAGGAATTAAACCCGCACATAAGGCAGCTGTTTAATCTCAGCCTTACCACAGGATACGTGCCCAAGGAGTGGCGTACGGCAACTGTGGTCCCACTCCACAAAGGCGGTGCCTCTACGGACCCTGGTAATTACTGCCCCATAAGCTTAACAAGTCTAGCCTGCAAAGCTATGGAGAGGATCATAATGGAGCTCATAAACAAAGATATAGGGGACTTGCAGACATTGGACCTGACCCAGTTTGGCTTTGTCAAGGGCAGATCATGCCTTTTGAACTTGGTCGACTTCTTCGAAACAGTCACCAAGGCCATTGATGAGGGAAAGGCAGTCCATACAGCCTACCTTGACCTTGCAAAGGCTTTCGACACAATACCCCACTCGGGTATTGTAGAAAAACTTACCAGCTTAAATGTAAACCCATACGTCACAAGATGGGTTGCAAACTGGCTTAAGGACAGAACCCACAGGGTTAGAGTTGCTGGCGCTATGTCAGACTCCAAGCCGGACACAAGTGGTGTCCCACAGGGCTCGGTCCTTGGCCCCCTATTGTTCGGCATCTACTTCTCAGAAGTACAGGCCAACATGGGAGGACTTTGGCTGACAAAGTTTGCAGACGACTGCAAACTGGGCGCCATAGTGGAAAGTGCATTGGACACGAATATCCTTGAGAAGGGACTCACGTAAACAGATAGCTGGTGCCAGAGCCATGGTCTGAAGTTAAACGCCAAAAAATGTATAGTCATACCCTTCGAGAAAACAAGGTAACCCCAAGCTACCATATAGGTGGCAATCCACTAAGTACAGAAGAGGTTATCAGGGACCTGGGGACCCAGGTTGACAGTGGCCTTTCTTTTGACACTCACGTTGCTAAAGTGGTTAGAAAGACCTTCTACATTGCCCACCTGATCATGAAGGGATTCACATCCAGATCTAGTGAGGTCATTGTTCCCCTGTACTCTTCACTTATCAGACCAATGATAGAGTACAATGCCCCATTCGGGATGTATCTCACCCGACATCTGCAGCAATTGGAGAGACCCCAAAAGTTCCTCACCAAAAGGATAAAGGGACTCCAAAATCTGTCATATGCTGCCAAATTGAAGAAACTCCAGCTCTATTCAGTCGCATACCGTCTGCTCAGAGGTGACATGTGCCTGGCATACAAGGCCATGTCCAACCCGGAATTAATGGACATGCTCCACCTCAAAAAATCCAAATCCATCAAAACCACTAGAGCAAGCGACTTAAACCTTAGCACGGATATAAATAGGACGTGCTGGAGGGATATATTTATCACTCAGAGACTCCCTATGCTGTGGAATAAAATCCCGGTCCATGTGAGGCAGAGCACCTCGCTGGCTCTGTTCAAGAGAAATCTTGACCTGTGGATGGGAGATCGTAGGTTTACCCCGGGAATCATCTCTGTGTCACTGCTGGACAGAGGCACAACAAACTAATGGGTACAGTATTTTTTTCATATAAGGGGTGGCGTAAGCCACAAAACTTTGGGCTAGGCTTATAAATGCCTTAGGGCAGATAGCCTAGTATAAACCGATGAACCTATGAACCTAAGTAATGTGATTGATATGGACTTATACAAGTATTTTCTAGTTGAGACACCCCTAGTTCCCACCTTTATGGGTCTTCCCAAGATTCACAAAGATCCATTTGACCCTCCCCTAAGACCTATAGTCACTAGTAGAGGTTGGCTCACTGAGTCAATGTCCATTTATCTGGATAAACAATTCAAACCTATCATGACTAATATCAGCTCAATATTAAAGGACACCAAACATTTTTTGGAGAACCTTGTAAGTTGCAGTTCGGTGAGACCATTAATGAATAATGATTTCTTGGTGACATTAGATGTAAAGTCCCTATTTACTTCAATACCAAACAATGTAGGGATAGAATATGTTAGACTACTCCTTTTAGAGTAAGGTATCCAAAATAATAAAATTATTAAATGGATGTTGATTTTAGATATGGTTTTGACTAATAATGTCTTGTTTTATGACAAAACATATTATTTACAAGAAAAAGGAGTAGTTATGGGGACGCCCTGCGCAAACTCATGCGAATTTGGTACTTGCTTATTGGGAGAACACATACGTCCTTAACAATGGGCCATTTAGTGAACACATTAAATTTTATGGCCGTTTTGTAGACGATGTGTTTATGATTTGGGATGGGACAGCGAGTGACTTACAAGGCTTTGTTACGTATATCAATGGCACCACTGAGCTTTGATTGTGTCCATTCTCTCTATACATTCGATTTATTGGATGTCAAATTAACTAAAGGAAGAGATGGTCTAGAAACAGCAAATGTATAGGAAATCTTGGAAAAATAACTTATTACATCGCAATAGTATGCATCCCAGACACATCTATCCCAACATTATGAGAAATCAGATGTGCAGGGCGTCTAGATTAACAACCAATGACATAGAATATGATGAACAAAGACAGATACTAGCTAATAACTTCCTCTTCAGAGGATATAAGGATAGTGAGATTCAGGAGAGCCTTAGATACAGCAATACATGTAGAAATTTTCTACATAGGAAGGCAGATTTTATACATAGACGTCAATCTTCTGCCAATAGTAGCAAAAACAGGTTGACTATTCCTTTCACTAATAGAAATATACATATTAAGCGGATACTTGAGAATAATTGGAAATTTCTCAAAATGGATGATAAAATAAGATCTTTAATAGATGATAGACCTAGTATTACATATAGGAATATGAAGTCATTGAAAAGAATTCTCCGCTATGAGAAAATGAATAATGATCCAGTTAAGTCTCAGAGATCAGATACTTTTGCGTGTCGCTCATGTAATCAGTGTTCACATATTGCAAATGATGACAGCTTCGTTCATCCAGTGACAGGACGTCTTTATACATTTAGGTTTTATGCAGACTGTAAATCTAGGAACCTGGTCTATTTAGCACAGTGCCAGCTTTGCCAACATTTTTATGTTGGCAAAACAAATAGAAGTTTGCGTGAGCGCATCAGAGAACATCTGTACGCTATAAACAAGGAGAATACTAATAATGCCCCAGCACGACATGTTTTGGAGAATGACCTTACACATATTTTCATGTTCAGGGTATTGGAATTAATAAGTACATCTGATAGATTAGGCAATATTAAGAATCGTACTGAAGAGAAAGAAAATAAATGGATTCTTAGATTGCAAGTGCATAAAACATATGGGTTGAATGAAAAAATCACATTGAAACCATTTTTGGCATCCAGACCTTTTAGACATTAATATATTATAAGAAGTTTAAGTATAAAAATATATATATATATTTAATAGTTATTATTTTATGACAGGTTGATTGTTGTTGAACAAACATGGAAATGTATATGCATATGTTTTTATATATGTAATTTATTCATTACATATACCTGTATAGATATTTTTATGTATAATATATATTCTTATAGGTGTATGTTTAAGATATATATACATATATATATATATATATATATATATATATATATATATTTTTTTTTTTTTAATACAGTTTAGATTTAGAATAATATTCAATCAAATATATACAAAATGTTTAAAACGTTTTAGAGTATTTGCACAGTATATATTTGTACTAGTGTTTTAAATTTTAAGTATCAATTGTCATTTTAATTGTTTAATTAATTTTTTAATTGAAGAACATCACAGTATATAAAGGTTAGACCTGAATATTGATTCATTGAAGTCTGATGAAATGTTTGGTAGAACGTGAAAGCGCTTACTTTTGGATCTGTTTTTTCATTAAAAACTCTGAAGTGAAGACTGGAGTGACGGTGATTATTGCAGCCTTTGGATGTACCCTTCGTTGTTGTTTTCTATACGTTTGGATTTTGTTTAACTGAGGGTACTTAACTCTGCAGCTGGCTTTATTTCTGTTTTCCAACAATGAGGTATTAGTTAACCGGATTGAAAATACACAGCTCCTTCTGATCTTTTTATGGGTGATTGTACATCTCCCTTATCACCCCGTCAGTTAAAGAATTTTGCTTCATTGGTTCTTTCCTTGCTGAACTTAACCTGGTAGGATTTTGACATGCTCTGTCAGACAGTTAGGGTTACCATTTTTTCTGATGCCCAAGGTGGGACACTTAATACAGAAACGTGAAATTTTGCAGGCAACCATACCCATAACCGGTGGAAAGGACTGGACATCACTTGGTCACCAAAGTAAAGGCTCACATTTGTAGAATTTTTACTGTTTCTGGTGTTTTATATCATATTAATGCATTGCATCTATTAGAGGAAACATGGGGAATATTTTTGGTCTTCAAATCTCAGGACATTTGCCATTTTTTGGTTTTCTTTATTTATTTTTTACATGCACAGCTTCCCAAATAGGGACTGTCCTGTGTAAAGAGGGATAGGTGATAACCCTTGGACCAGTCTCCAGACATAGAATATTTCAGAAAATCAAACACAAACAGTAAGGCTTCTGGACCCTTTAGCTATCATGCTGAAATGTAAAGTTCCTACATCTGTGGCTTTTTTTGGCATTAAAGCATTTCTCATCCTCCTTATAGCCATTTGGCAGCTTTCCTAATTCACTCAGAATTTCATTGACAATTCTTCTTTCCAAGCCAGCTGAGGATTCAACCCTGTTTTTTGTAAACAGAGACCTATTTGCAGAAACCGCCAACGAACTTCACCTGATATTCAAGAATAAATACTAAATAAAAAAAAAAAGTACACAGTGTTAAATGCAGATGAAAAACAAAGTAAATCTTCCTCATTAAGCACCTCTGTCTTTTCAAATTAGACTTCATGAGAACGGAGTTTGATAAGATGAAATCACATAAGTAAAGAAAAAATTGTTTTATCTTATTTTAATGCTGTGTTCTTAAATGTTTTTTTTTCTTTTTTGTTCATTGTAAACATAGAAGCCTAAGTCTATGCATAATACTTTTGTGTAGACTCTAAGCCAGGGCTTCGCATGATAAACTCCTGCCATTCTGGACTTTTGTTAATGGCAGATACAGTGGGATTACCTCCAAAAAGTAGTGATGATGTGCAGTTTCCCATCTCTGTTCATCACAACTGGTCAATCATTAAATAATTTTACCCCATTCGGCCAGGATTTACTCCCAGTTGTTACCATTTTCACCTCATGAGTTACTCACCTGAGCGGCCATTTTTCCCTTTCCTTTTCTTTCTAGGTATTGATCCCCAGTCAAGTGGATCTAAGCTCGCCCTGCAGTAGATGGGGGTGGAGCAGCTGCAGTCTGGTGGATATAGGCTCACCCTGCAATGCATGAGGGTGGCTCAGTAGCTGGGTCACAGTTAGGTGGATATAGGCTCACCCTGCAATGCATGGGGATGGGGCAGCAGCTGGGCCAGTCAGGTGGACATAAGCTTACTGTGCAATGCATGGGGTGGGGCAGCAGTTGGGCCACAGTCAGGTGGATATAGGCTTACCCTGCAATGCATGGGGTGTGGCAGCAGCTGGGCCACAGTCAGATGGATATAGGCTCACCCTGCAATGCATGGGGTGGGGCATCAGCTGGGTGAGCAGGTTCAAGACCCCTGGTTTGCAGTTGACAGTTTTGGTCTGTCATGGAAATTATCACATCCTATTGATACTGGATGCCTGTTCACATCTATGTCATGATTTGACTAAAATAAAATTGTATCTAGGCCATCTCTTCATTGTCAAATGTTGAAAAGATACCTTTTATCTCCACAGATGCACATCCTCACCCAAGTATATAGGAATCCATATAGACTCCTTGAGTCAAAAAATTCTTGAGAGAAGCCTGTAGTCTATCTGAGAACATCTCATGGCCCAAGTACAGTCATGGAGACATCTGCACTTGTTACTGATAGCCAGTATTGATGTCTTAAAAGGATTATTTCACACTTTGCTCTTTTATATCCACATATCATGTGCATTCAAGGCTTATGTGGCTGGTAAAATAAAAACAAATCGAGCCCTGCAGCTCATTTGGGATGGCATGTGTCACAAGATTAAAAAAAAACAAAAGTCGCCTTATGATCCAAAATGGAATGAGGTATGAGCATTTTCAAACTAGGAGCTTTTACTACAATATTTGTTGCAAATGCAACCCTTAATCAGTATAGGAAGAGCACAACACATGGAATAGACTTGAAAAGACCTAATTAAATAGTGCTTCTCATGTTGCTATCTACAGGTATACAACCAGCATTCCAAAGAAGCTCTGTAAATGATGGATCCAAAATTGCATGTATACTGTTCTGCTGCCCTCATAAGAACCTTGGCACTTCCCAACTATTGCGGTACTTCTCCCATGTTATGGAACCACCTTACTTTTCATGTTGCAGGCCAACCTGTCAAATGTGTAGGAGAACAGGAAAGTTTCAACACTGGCTGGTGTAATGCAGGTTACTAATATCTCTCATACACAGACCTTTTTGCATTTTTAATATATACATTTGACCCGGACATCTCTGAATTTTGGAGGTCACTCCATTTGTGGGAAGCTGTCTCATCACTCACAACTTACGGCACTGGCATTGGGACCCTAACCTCATATAGACTGTTTGAAAAAAGTTAATGGAAGTCCACAATACCCTGTATTTTTCTCAGATCATTCCATTTATACAAGGCACTGACAAGAAAATATTGTGCTCTTATAAAGAACAGCTTTGAGGCATCTGGTCTGAGTTAGGTGGCTGCAGCAGTAACATACTACCTAACCTCCCTATGTAAGCTTCTTGGAGAGCTGCAATCTAACGTCCTCTCAAGGAAATACTTTCTGTTTTTGATAAGTATGGGTCTCCCTTACTTAGTCTTCAGCTGGGGTATAGATCTTATTCTGAAACTGCAGTGGATTTCAGGCTTGGGTATTGGCTTTGCCCCCAGAGTTCAGTCTGTGATCAGCTACCTCCTTGATGGCCTCCCAGGCTCTAGGAATAGTCTCTGCTAATTTCCAAGATGGTTGGCTTAGTATGATGTACCCATTATGTACTGGTTTGACATGCACGGATAAAACATTGGTACAGCAAGTAGCAGCAGCCAAGAAGTAATACTTGGTTTCCAAACTGAAATCTCCTTTCAATCCTTCCCTTGAGGGAAATTGTTCTTTTATTAAACTCCAAGTTGGAATTTTCATGGTGACTGTCCAAAACTCATTGTATTCAATGACGATCATCTGCAGCTATCCATACTTTTTGGCTTTGTATCAGTGCAGAGTAAACTGTTGTTAGTTAGCTTTTTAATACCCAGTAGGTATTCTAGTATTTTGTTTGACTTGATTTTCCATTATGATTTGTGCTAGCTAAGAGATTGCCAACACTTTATTGATTTACATACAGCATTAGTATCCCACACAGGCAATTTTTTTACCAGGTCGTGTGCTTTAAGGACCTTTTTTATGTATTTATATCTGTTTGATCTACATGGTTTTCCTTTTGTTTTCTTGTTCCCTAATTTTTATTTTTTTCTGAATTATTAAATACTGAGAAAATGCACATAAACTAGACTGCAATACAACAAGAACATGCAAGGAAATACAACAATATTTAAAAAAGGGCTGCAGTATTTCAGAAGTAGTTGGGATTGCGCAGCTCATACAAAAAGGTAGCAGCCTGAATATGACTTGTTCCCAGGTCCTGCCACTGCAAAATTAAAAAAAAAAAAAAGTGCAAAGTACAGATGAATTTTGAAAGGTTAAAGGACACACAGAAAAAGAATCAGATTAAGAAATGTAATGCCATAAGTACATTAAAAGTATCAGATAGGGAAGAAGTAAAACTTGAGGTAAGAAGATCATTAGGAGAAAGAGAACAGTACAGGCCCAAAATACTTGTTTTGTCATGGCAAAAAAATGATAGTTTCATAACTATGTCCCAGCAGCTCCCACCTGAGTTGATAATATTGTGCTTCAGTGCACATTAAAGAAAATGTTTCCTCTAGTTGATAAATTAATGGACTTTTAGTGTGCTGGAATATAATGCACATTGTAAATCAACAGAAATTTACTCTAAACTCTCTATACATCTTGTTGAAAGCTGTTTCTTTCATAACATCCTAAATATGCCATCTGTTAACAATGCTGGAGTTTAACATTGCAGTTCGAGGTCTGTAGTGAACCCTATAAACTCTGTCTTGCCCCCATCGGTGATCTTGCTTAGTAGGAAAGAAATCCCTTATATGACAAGATCTTTCCAGGTACGCTCTGAGAAGTGCAGGATAGATTCTAGACATACTATATTTTGTCATGAGCTGACAAAGTGCCCATTCTGAAAGTAGGTCCAGGTGCTTCCTCATCTGATGTCACTACAGCACACCTCCAGATAACATTCCAGAAACTGTGTAAAGATACAGCCTCACTTTTTGCATCTGACTCCATTATTGCCTGTTAAATATCCCCAACATGTGATGGCTGATGCTGCAGCATACTTTTCTTCAGCTCATATTCCTCTGCTGCTGTTGAGATGATAGTGCATGCCTTATATTTCTTTAGTTCATAATCCTCTGCTTTTGTTGAGATGATGGTGCCTGCCTTATATTTCTGAAGCTCATATTCCGCTGCCAATGTTAAGCTCATATTTCTCTACTGTTGTTAAGATGATCGTGTCTGCCTTATATTTCTGAAACTTATATTCTGGAGTTGTTGAGATGATGGTGCCTGCCTTATATTTCTTTAGCTCATATTCCCCTGTGATTGCTTTGATGATGGTGCCTGCCTTATGTTTCTTTAGCTCATATTCCTCTGCCATTGCTAAGATGATGGTGCCTGCCTTGTATTTCTTTAGCTCATATTCCCCTATGATTGTTTTGATAATGATGCCTGCCTTATATTTCTTTAGCTCATATTTCTCTGCCATTGTTGAGATGATGGTGCCTGCCTTATTTCTTTAGCTCATATTCCTCTACTGTTGTTTAGATGCTGGTGTCTGCCTTATATTTATTTAGCTCATATTCCTCTGTGATTGTTTTGATGATGGTGCCTGCCTTATATTTCTGTAGCTCATATTTCTCTGTTGTTGTTGAGATGATGGTGCCTGCCTTATATTTCTTTAGCTCATATTTCTCTGTTGTTGTTGAGATGATGGTGCCTGCCTTATATTTCTGTAGCTCATATTCCTCTATTGTTGTTGAGATGCTGGTGTCTGCCTTATATTTCTTTAGCTCATATTCCCCTGTGATTGTTTTGATGATGGTGCCTACCTTATATTTCTTTAGCTTATATTCCTCTGCCATTGTTAAGATGATAATGCCTGGCTTATATTTAGCTTTTTTTCAAGTCTTAACAGCTGTGGTGCTTAGTGCTTCATTGATAGTTTATTACTTCTAATAGGTACAGCCCTCCATGACCAACACTTTCCCCAACTTGCTTTGTATGATCATGTAATGACTGCTTAGTAACACTAAATCCACAGTTGTTCTTACCACTCCTGTCTTCCCCGTGGTGATTACTAGTCTCTACCATCCTAGATCATTTGCCTGCACCTATATGGGTAACCATGCAAAGGCCAACCACCCCTTATGGAGACTACTACTTTACATGACTTGCTTTGACTGTCTGTCCTCAGTATAGCTCTCAACCAAGCAGGGACAAATTTTGACAGAATCAGGGACAAACCCAGAAAAAATCAGGGACAGTCAGAGAAATTTTTAAAATATTAATAGTATTTATTAACTTGAGACATTGGCAGAATAAAAGAATGTTAATTAACGTACATTTTGTGAAATAAAAGAAATCTATAACTCTTAATTATTGTCATTATTGAGTAAAATTCACTACCTTTCCTCCAAAAGTCATTAGTTTTTGGAGGGACATCCCTGGAAATCAGGGACAATTGCGAGGTATGGTCCTCCCCCTGCTACTTTGTTCCACATGCTGTAGGGAATTGATGGGTCAGCCCTTTGCTGAAGAACACTCATCACTCCTTTGCTAATACTGGAATCCTTGCCTTGTTGTACAGAACATTAGTTTAAATGCAGTTTGAAGGATTAGAAGTAATTCCCAGCTGACACCATGATTGGACTCTTCAGCTAGCCATTTGGGGAGCTGAAAGCCTAATGAATGTCAATAAACAAGGCCACAAACTTTTATTAGAATAGCAGTCCACCTTATAGTAAGGTAAAAAAAGAATCAATTATGGGTGTATGAATTTAGAATAAACATTGCTGAACGAATTGAGTCAGTCATGAATACAAAGAGGCGACTTGTTCACAAGGTGTGTAATATCACAAAGGAGCTAAACACAAGACTTGAGATTTATTTAACGCAGAAGCCATGAGTTTCAGTTTGAAGCAGTTACTTTTGTTTGGTATGTCTTTCAGTAGTAGTACCATACAGGTGTGTTATTGCAAGAACATCAGAAAGACGACTTAATCACAGAACCCACAGGTAAACTTCTATGCATGTACAGAGTATTCTGTCAGTGATGGTGTGTATATATTATAAATTAATACAACAGAGGTAATTTGTCAATGTCAAAATGGTTTGTAGTAACAGATCAGTACTAGATTTTGGGTGAAATATTTAGATAAAATTCAACATGGAAAACCCAACTAAACCTGTAACAGGAAATATTCTAAAACTACATCCTACAGAGTAACAGTTTGTCAAAATCCAGAATTGTTCACAGAAACAAACATGATTGGCTGCATAGAGGCTGCTGTACCTACAATATGTAAGCTCTTAAACACCAAAAGCCAGCCACAGTGGTGGAATTCTAACTTTAACAGGTTATATAACAAAAGGAAAAAAAGTCATGGTCAAAATCAAAATATCTACTCATAATGACAAGAGCTCACTAATTAAAATAAAAAGGATTAATTAAGTCCAAAAAAGCCAACTACAAGAACAGGATAATATCATAGGCTAAGGACAAGCACAATGCCTTCTTCAGCTATGTCCAAAACCTTAAAGTTAACACACAGCAGTATGCTATGTTATGGTAGATGGCACCATCTTAGTGGTGCTTGCCAAGGCCAAAAACACTGCTACAGTGGACCCCACCAATATTACGGGATGCTTCCCAAATTACTTAAAACATGACCTTTTGGGACCTTTTGAGGCACTTTTCAAGAACAGTCTCACAACAGGTTACAAAGTAAGTGAATAGAGGACTTCAATGGTCATCTCTCTTCACAAGGGTGGTCCATTAACTGACCCTGGAAACTACACACCTATCAGTCTGACAAGTGAAATATACAGAGCCCTGAAACAAATTATCATAAGTGAACAAGGACATTGCAACCTGCAAACATTCCAGTTTGGCTTTTGTCAAGGGAAGGTCTTGCTACTTAGCTTGGTGGACTTCTTTGAGCATGTCACCATGGATGAGTGGAAGACCATGCATATTGACTACTTTGACCTGGCTAAGGTGTTTGATATGATCCCCCACTCAGATATCATTGACAAACCCACCAAACTAGGCATAAATCCTTACATAACTCATTGGATTGCCAACTGGCTCACATATAGAACTCAAGAAATCAGGATTGATGAAACCACCTCCACCAAGAGACCGGTCAGTAGCAGAGTACATTAGGAATCATTGCTGGGCCTACTCCTGTTTGGCATCTACTTCTTGGAACACAAAGCTAATATCAGGGTTCCTCTGGCTCACAAATTTTGTAAATATCTGTAAATATGGAGATAGCATAGGTTCCCCCCATAACACTAACATCCTGCATGAGGACCTAACACAGACAAATGATTGGTGTCAAAGCCACAGTTTAACACTCAGTGCCAGGAACTGTATTACAGTGCCCCTTTGGAAAATGTCCACACAAGCCAATTGCTCTATCTTTAAAACACCCCAGAGCTGACCCAGTATTTAGGCATCTGGGAAGATATGTAGAGAGTAATATTGCCTTTGAATAACACACAGCCAAGATGGTAAGAAAGTCATTCTATATTGCTCAGCTCATAAGTAAGGGTATGGCATCCAGGACCAAAGTTGTTCTAGTACCACTTTACTAGGATCTTCTCAAAACCATCATTAAGCACAATGCCCCTTTTGACATGTACCTGGCCAGGCATTTCCAATGGTTGGAATGTCTATAGAGGTTCCTCAGCAGGAGAATTCAGGGTTTTAACATACTATCCTACACAGATCGCCTTAAGGCCCTATCTCTATACTTAGTCTCCCACAGGTTACTGAAAGGCAATCTACACCTGGCATATAAGGCATCTTCAGATGTAGACCTGATGGGTCTTTTTCACATCTGCAAAATGAACAGCACTAGAAACACTAAATCCAAGATTTAAACTTTGCCTGAGACATGAATTGAACATTCTGCTGATACTGATATATCTCTCATAGGATCCTCATGCTATGGAACAGGTTGCCCATCCACGTGAAGCAGAGTTTATCCCTGACCCTATTCAAATGTAACCTTAACCATTGGATGGCAAATCATAAATTCACCCCCAGTCTGGTCTCCATGTCATAAACTGACAGAGGTAGGCAGTAAGTAAAATATTAGCTAAACAGCATACCCCCCTAAAGCTCTCTTAGCCACCACCAAGCTAGCATACCCCATCCTAATAGGCACCAAAAGTACATGGGGATTCAATTGAGTTGGGTTGCACAGCTAGGCTTATAAAGACCTGGTGGCCGATAGCCTGCTATAAAACTATGAATATATTTGATGTTTGTACTGAATGTATTTTTAGAACAAATTAACTCTACATCTTATGTGTTGCCAACTGTTTCTAAATTAATCTGTGAAATACATTATTATCTTTTTATTTATCACATCTTAGTTAACCATAAATGATCCCCATCTCATAGTCAGTATTATACCTAGAGTGTAACATACATTATCAAGAAATAATATTAACTTGTTCACTGGAATTTTAACCCTCCTAGGTTGCTGTTGAATTTCACATAAAGAACACAAGTGAAGAGTATGCAAGAAGAAAAAAGTGCCTGACTTTTTCAAGGAATTAGCATAATCACATTTCAATGTCTTAAATGCGTTTTATCTGTAAATGTTGTAAACCAAACACTAACAGCATATGATTTATGAACTGGAGAAGAAACTAAATTCCCATTAGAAAGGACAGCTTAAAGAAGTATTAGAGAACAGAAATATTATTTAATTCAAGTCATTTAGTACAAGCTGATAAAACATACAGGAGTCTAAGCCAAAACATTCCATGAGAGGAGAAGTGGGCCTTCATTATTCTTGAGATGTTTGACTGACTTGAAGTGGCAGCATTAGTGCTGACACACATCAGATGATTGTGCTAAAAAAGGCAGCATGTGTATGATTAATTACAGTGGCCTGTAGGGCCCAAATAAGGCTGTGCATGTAGGGAAAAAAATGCCCTCATATCATCAGTTTGAAAATATCTCACACGGGAGCCTTTTAAAGAGTGGCAGACCAGGAGACCTTGATTAGATAAATCACAAGCAGCATTTCATGATGATAAAAACAAAAGTGAAGAAAAATAAAGTTTTGGAATATCTATACAAGTACACTAAATTAAATGTCACAGCTAGGATTTTATTTCAGTCAGCTGTGAAAGTAAAAGTGTCTTTGTATATGAAATATCATTTAATATGATGTCAGATCTGATTTCCAGAAGTTATATTTTAACAGTTCACTATAATGTAAACAAAATATATGACTATATGAGTTTTTTTCCCAGTGATTTTTCTGGCAAATATAATCAAATATGAGTTTCTGTGTCAAAGGTAAATTTGTTAATAAAATGTGTGCAAGTTTACAAAAAAAATATAACATGACTGTTCATAGCCCATTCCCAGAATTACAGAGATCTAAACATATTTTATAGTACTCATTTCAGTAATGTGGGTATTTGAGTTTATAGCACAGCAGATTACTGGGCTGAAAAATTAAAAAATAAATGATTCTTATGCTCATTTCAGAACAAGATGAAATATGAATAATATTGAGGATAAGGAGAAGTCCATAAGGAAACTTAAATTTTGTCATAGAGGCTGAAAGCAAGCTTATGATATACTTGAGAAGGTAACACAGTGATGCTTGGCTTTGTTTGCCAGGATACTAAATTAAACATACCTGTTTAGCTACATGTGCAAATAAGAGTCCAGCAGTTAAGTGCACACTAAAAGTGTAGCAAATGGTAATATGCGTGTGTGAAACGGAAGAATCCGAGGTACAGTACAAAAATATAAACATAAAATTGACGGAAGTATAATTAAACAATTTACCCTATACCTACAAACTTTCCAATCATATCACTTTCATGAGCAAAAATGTTTTTCTTAGCTGTGTGAAGCCTCTTTTGTTATTGTGATTTATATTAAAATGTCTAAATGAGGTATCACCAACTTTACAGCATGCACAAAAGATCTAGAACAGTCTGCTATAGTAGATATTGGGAACTCGAAAACTCCTTGCATAACCCTCTGTCAACCTTTTCAAGGAATGAGCTGAAGATATTATTGTAAACTGACAGATAACATCTTAACATAAACTATGAGAAACTGGAACACATTACACTTTTTCTCATAAAGATGAGAGTTTCTTCAATTACAAAATAAGCCTCAATAATTTCTTAATAAAAGAATTTTAGTATGTTTTATCTGGAATTACAAAAACAATAAAATGCATCATTCTTTCATGAGGTTATTCCAAGAGATATGTACAGTTTAGTGAGCAGATTGAAACAGACATCAATAAAGGCACACACAAATTAATTTTGTTTTTTTTAATATTTAAGCAACAATTACACATTGACATTAATGATGGTTTATAGGAAAAAGTAAGCACATTTATTTATGGCTGCTTGACATTACAAACATACCAAGGGTAGACACTGTGGATAAGTTTGCCAAGATATATTTGCACCTTCTTTATGACCGGGGATTAGCAACAAGTTATTCAAGGTAATGAATCCAGAGATAAGTACTTCCTTCTCCAGCTGGTTGAATTGTCTTAATTCCCAGCCATGTCAATTAGCTAAAGTGCTACATTAGCCAAATGTAAGAGATGTTTGTATTTTGTTATGGAACAATTACAGACTGTCACCAAGTGTATCAACATCAGTCTCAGTAATTAGGCATCTGTTGTTTGGAAACGTGTGTGTGTGTGTGTGTGTGTGTGTGTGTGTGTGTGTGTGTGTGTGTGTGTGTGTGTGTGTGTGTGTGTGTGTGTGTGTTCCTAGCTTACAGCCACATGACTAAATACAACACCTTGTCAAGTCATTTCACATTTTTAAGAAGGCAAGAGCTTAAAAGATCATTTATGCTACTTTCAGTTGCTTCACTGTTTAGTGTGTGGCAATCATGCATCAGTGTGTTTATGTAAAAAGAAAAAGAGGATAGAGGAAAAAGTACTCTACACGAGCAGGAATACTTTGCTTTAAAATAGAATGTGTAGGAAACTTTACTCTCTCTCCTTTTTTTCTCAAAAATATATATTTTTAATCCTATCACTTCAAGACTTCATTGTCTCAATATTAAAAGGGTAGGCTTTCCAAAAGCATGCAGTCTCTGGTGTACTGAGATGACGTCTTGGAATGTAGTGTAATCCTGGCTATATGCTTGAATGATAGAAGTCACTTTGGAGTGCATCTGAGTGATAAGGGTAGCATTGTGTGCACCTTTATCCATTTATTTTAATTTCTCCAAGTCTTTTGAGTTTCTAATACCATGACAGGAATGGACCCCATTCCTAAGTCAAAGTATGACTAAAGTTCATGTAATTAGTATTGTTTCAATCTTTGTCAGCCAGAAGTGCTATTCACATCTATTCACAGTACCTGCAGTGTGCCCAGTAATGACTCCTCCTGCAATTTGTATGGGGTTACATGTACTGGTAACATATCTATGATTGTAGATTCTTTTTTACAAGTCCCATTTCTCCTACTACAGTTGGAACTGTCTGGGTATTTTTCTTCCACATTGCTCTCATTTCTGCCTGCAAATCCTGATATTTTAAACTTTGTCTCTTTCTCTGTATGCAAGACATTGTAGTCACTGGGTGTGGTGATTTCAGTGATTAATGTTACTTTAGCCTTCTTTTCATGGACCACTATATCTGGTTTTCTAGCATCTATCTTTTGAATTGTTGGTAATGGGTGACACCATGTGATATAGACTTCATCATTTTCTATGATGCTTTGTGGCTCATGTTTCCATTGTTTTTCAGACACATCAATACCATAATGTTTGCACAATCCCCATTGCCTTTCAGTATACAGTTCTTCTGACATTGTCACACACAGCAACAAGGTGTGCAACTGTTTCCAATTCTGTTTTACAAAGCCTACATTTGTCTGTTTCTCCCACATGTTCAATGAACTTTGTAAACCAATGAGTACGTAGCCCACTATATTGTGCTGCCAATATTAACCTTTCATCTCTTGGTTTGAATTTGCCACTCCTTAACCATTTCTGCATTTGTTCCTAATCAACAAGAGGTTCTTCCAGAAATTTTCTATACTTGCAACTATATTTATGCATTTTCCACATTTCTTGCCTTCTCATTTGGTCCTTCACCTTATATTCATTATTTTGTTTTTTGCCACATTCACTTGCTGCCTGATTTTTCTCTACTTGTGGTTTGATTTCCATTCCTGCTTGAAGCTGATATGCTTTTGCTAGATTAAGCAAAAAAGTTATCTTAGATTTATTCTTCTCATGTTTCAAAACTTTCACTACGTTTGCATCTTGTCAGGTCAGAAGATATGTGTGGAGTCCCACGATTGCAGGGGTCTACTTCACGTTGTCGTAATCTGACAATATAGTGTCTGATATTGTCAGCATGACAATATCGAAAGTGAAGAACATTGTGCAAGTAAATGGAAATCTCCGTAAGGGGAGATTTCCGTTTACCTCAATGCAGTGCGATCTCGGAGTTGGTATATTTAAGTAAGGGGGTGTGGGGGGGTGCAGAGGGGCTTGCCCCCTGCCTACGTCATTTAGTTTTTTTTAATTTTTTTTTTATTTGATGTTTTACTTAATCGATTAATAAAGTTTGACCTTTATTGATTCGATTAAGTAAACTTTTGATAACGTGATATAGACGCCGATTGCAGATCTATGCATGTAATCAATTTCAAGGAGACCTATACCTCCTTCGGAATGGGGAATGTATAATCTTGGTATGCACTGATTTTTTTATAAATTATTTGGTGAGCATGAAGCATCCTTCTTGTTTTCCTATCTAATCTATCCAACATGTTTTGGGGTCAGTCAATCTGTGTGGAGTCTGCATGTCCTCATTGCATTTGTGTGGGTTTTCTTCTGGTGCTACGGTTTCCTCTCATGTTATAAACACATGCATCTGGAGCATTTCCCCCTGGGCCTCCACTAAAATTGGTTCATTCCAAGTCAGACATCCCAGGTTAACAAATTTAAAATAAATAAAATAGATTGCAAATATATATTTTTTGTATGTTGCATTTCCAAATAAAGTTCCCCACATTCTGGATCTGGTGAAAATGTTTGTCTAAACATTCATGCTAAAATAAGATGACAATATGTTAAACTTGATTACGCATAATGGTCCAGCATTTACTTTTGAAGAAAATGATAGCAAAGATTTTAATGTCATCTCAAATTATGAATGACAAAACTTCTGGGAGACATTATAATCTCATGTGCGCTAAAACATTCATTTAATCTCGGTTCACTAATCTAGCAGACATAGTGATTTATTCCCTATATATTATTACTGTCCTTTTTTCTTTGGCATTAGCTATCTAACAGTCCTGTATATCTCTTGAAAACTGTTCTAATACAACTATTGATTATACACAAGCATTTTGAACTACATTAATGGCTATTTAATTTTGTTTATCAGGCTATAATTTATTTACACTAGGACAGAGAACTGACTCTCACATTTTCAGGCCAGATGATGAAAAGAACAGATTGAGATAAGCACAGACAAACTGACAGTTTTGTATGATATATACATATGGTAAATATAAGTGAAATCATTCCTTGCATCCAATCTCCCATTAAATGCATTCCTTTAAAATGACACAAGTCCATTTATGAAATCAATGATATCATGAAGAGTTCTTGCAAGTGCTGAGTCGATTATGAAAACAAACACTATTAATTGTGTTATTTGCTTGTAAACCTGGGAAAGTTTTCCTTAGAGAGATATTGAAAACAATAAAAAAACAGAATTAAACAGTGATAAATGCAATTAATATACACACATCATCTATCTTTTTTTTTTTTTTACTTTCCAATTTGGCTGCACTTCTGTTGTATGTCTAGTCTAACCTTATTTGCCAGCTAAAAGCATCTTGTGTTTTAAAGATCAGTGACAACCTAAGTAAGCAGTTTTTACTACTTTAAGTGTACTTCTGTTACTAAGGAAAATATGCTAAACTGTGTGCTGGCTGTCCCTAGTTGACGTCTCAATGCCACATTATCCTGTTGTAAATGATGCAATGTATTTAGCTCAAGTTGAACCAGTGGCATGGGTTCAGAGAGGCCGCAGGTGGTATGGATGTGATTAATTATCTATGGTCAGTAGTGAGCTGGGGATCAAACAGGTAGATGTTAGCCCTTGGCTTTTATGGAAATAGTAGGGACACTGTGGCTGAGGAGCAAAAAAAGCCAGTTAACTCCCTTAATGTTTAGGGAGTAAAAGTGAAAATGAGCAGATGTATGTTGCAATAGGCACATCTCTGCCCTCTATGCAGCCTGCTTCTGTTTTTTTTGTAAAGTATAACAGTATAAGAGCAGTTCATATGCTCATGTTACATATACATACACACCAGTGCTTCCACATGAATGGGTAGCCAGATAATGCCCCCTGCAAAATTTATTGAATGTTAAGGTCAATTCCCTCTGGTAAGGTGGTGGTTGTTTGTCTTTTGGCTTTTCCCAGTTAGGAGTCGCCACAACGGAACTCTGGTCTGCTAATAATTGGCAGTAGATTTTCACGAATGCCGAGGTGCACGCCCATTTACGCATGTCTTTCAAATGCCCACCCAACCACAGGGAGGACATGCACACTCCACACAGAAGGTGCTGCCTGCACCCCAGCCAAGAATCGAATGAGAGAACCTCTTGCTGTGAGGCAACAATGCTACCACTGCACCACCACGGATGTCGTAAGTTAACTATTTTATCTAGGCATGCTTAGGTGCAAGTCTGAGACAGATAACTGAGACAAAATCCCAATGTGTATGTGTCTGTCTATCCATGTTTATAAAACTATGTAATATAGCTACACACTACACTAGAATCGCTCTCCACTGCATTAGAAGTGAATTATTGTGCAAGCGGGAGGATAATTCATCCCGCATGGTAGCCCCCCCTCCAGCAACTCTCTGCGTGTGCCTTCAGACTCCATTAGTTCTTCGCTCTCCTCCTTTATTAAAATATTCATCCCACATGAGCTGCGGCTATTTATCTGGACCTTGGCATATGTAATGTCTCCTCCACTATGCTACATCCCCCTTGTTTCTATCAATAATATATATACCTGGTGTATTATACATTCTGCGAGGCATTCATACATTTTAGTACACTAATCAGTAAAATTATCCATAGCTCTACCTTAAATATTTTATAAGCTTTTATATAAAAGTGACTTTTTCCGCACATCAACAAACATTTTAGTTCTTAATATTGTGAGCAGATATCATACTAGCCATATATTTGGATGTTTTTTCAGTGGCCCGCCATAGGTCAACTATTTAAAAGCGCAGTTTTCTTGGGGCATCTAGTTCTTCCTTTGCCACAAGTTTTCTTGGAGTCACAGCTAGAAGAACCTCTGTAGCTCTTGCCTATCATACTTTTAAAGTATGTTTTCTTATGACTATTGAGGATGACAATTCTGGTTGCTCATTTTCCACAGGCTTTGTTATGTTTGTTTTAAATTAATGTCTTCATTTGTCTCTCTACAGCTGTCTGTCTTCCCTCTGAATAACTTGGAAATACACTTTGGCTGTTTGGCCCTCTAAGTACTACAGCTGCAGGTTGCAAGAAATCTTATTTATCTTTTGTCTTCTAATGTGATGATCTTTTAGAGTGTTAATCAGAAGAGTCTCTCTGTCACTGATGATTTTTCTCCAGTGCTTCCTTTTCTTTGTTGTGATGTTCAAGCATCAGTAACATAGTAGAAGCAAACAATTTACTTTTTAGCCTTCTACCCCATAATAGCTGAGCCAGTGAGAAACATCAGTTCCTGCAATACAGTATTTCTGTATTTCAGATGCAGGAATTCAAAATGATAATCCTCATTGCTAGTTTTGCAGCTCATTTTTCTTAAGATTCTTCACCTTTGTCTAGTTCTGTACATCTGCCCATCTGATTGTGGCTAATGTGCAAGTAATATCATATGGCTGATTGGCTACTTGAGCACAAATCTTCAGGCTTTCTGACCTCTGCTTTGTGGATCATTTTTTAGAAATTACAACATTAGGTATGTCCAGCCTGCAGACTATATATATTAATGCACCAGTCATGTGTACACTTTTTGGTCTGTTAGTTTGAGTATTTCAGGGAAACCGTAATATTTTATTTTTTATTTATTTGTCCTTGTTTACAGGGAAAGTCTAACTGGGTGATATCCATTTTCAGTGGAGGCCTGGGATGAAAAGCTCCATTTGCTTATATTGCATTATATTAAGTTCCAGTCAAACACAGAGTAGTTACATTTCTATTTACATTTATACACAAACAGTAGTTGCATTTATACATATACATTCTAAGATTTTACAGAGGTGGAAGTTACTAAAATGAAAGCACACATGCAATTTAACGGATTGTACAGACAGCAGTTATGTATTGTTTTGCTATTTTAGTAAGAGGTTGAGAATATTATACTTAAGAAGAGTATTTGGATTGGATTGTACAACGAAAATGTTTTAACTCTGTGACGAGCATGTACAGGACCAGGATTGGTTAAGACTAGCACTGTACATTCTTACCGAGGATAGAACCCACAACCCTTCTGGACATGGGCAGTCATCACTAAATGCAATCTTGGGTATTGACTAGCATTTCTATGGTATTACATTGGGATTATAAGGCTTAAAATGATCTCTGGGTCGATAGCCTAATAATCTCCTATGATCCTATGAGCAGTCGTTTAATACTACTGAGTTTGTCTGAGAGTTTTATTTGTGTGGGGATACTATTCCAGAGTTCAGGAACATACTGGGAATACAGCAAGTCTCCTGCAACATTATTTGACTTATTTGTAAGTAATAAGAATTTCTCACTAGAATGAAGGTTCCTTGCTGGACGGTAGAGTAGTAGTAGTATGTTTTGTAGTGCTGGGCATTTTTCTGGATGATGAATGAGTTTGTGTGCTGTAGTTACATGCAAATATGTTAGACAGTCGTGCAGTTCAAGCCAGTTTAATTGCTTTAAGATAAGACAATGGTGGGTCCTATGAGGGAGACTGGTGGCAAATTTAGCTATTTTATTGTAGCAGTAAGCACGTTTCTTTGCCTGTTGATTATGCTTGTTAGGATAGAGACGGCATATAAGAGAACCAGCAGTAAGAAGGTGTTGGCTAGAGTTTTTGATTCAGTATCTGTAAAGAATCCATTCAATGTATGAAGGGAGCCTAGTTCCTGGTGTTAAGATTTAATGGTGTGCAGGATATGGTGGTCCTAGTCTGTATGTGCATGGTCTGTATGAAGTGTGCAGGATATGGTGGTCCTAGTCTGTATGTGCATGGTCTGTATGAAGTGAAAGAAATTGTCTGCTTTTGCATGTCTTAGTACTATAAAATTCTGTGTCTGATTATGTAGCCAGCATTCCTGCTACTAACTCAGAATAGCTGTAACTGTTGTTACTGTGGACGTAATCTTGGCTGAGTCTGTGAGTGGTTAGATTTGATCAGCACTATGCCTCATTAAACAAAATCAATTAATTAAATAGCATTTACTGTTAAGTGTAATTTGCTAACTAATGTACAATGCTGCTCAGTATTAAGCTCCTTGCTTTACTATGCATCACTCATATCTACAGTATCTTTCATATGTTGCACCTGAGTTGCCTACTCCCTTAATTTGAACTGATTTGCCAGTAGTGAATATATACAGTCTTGGATTTTGCGATCTTCTAACCTTCAAATATTTTAGAATTATTCCTTTTTGCATTAATTGAGATCATATTGCTTTGATTCCTTTTTGCATTAATTGCATGCTGTGCCTGCGACTTCGATCATATTGCTTGATCAGTAGTTTATTCCTTTTTGCATTGATTGCATGCTGTGCCTGCGACTTAGATCATATTGCTTGATCAGTAGTTTATTCCTTTTTGCATTAATTGCATGATGTGCCTGCGACTTAGATCATATTGCTTGATCAGTAGTTTATTCCTTTTTGCATTAATTGCATGCTGTGCCTGCGACTTCGATCATATTGCTTGATCAGTAGTTTATTCCTTTTTGCATTAATTGCATGACGTGCTTGTGACTTCGATCATATTGCTTGGTCAGTAGTTTATTCCTTTTTGCATTGATTGCATGCTGTGCCTGCGACTTCGATCATATTGCTTGATCAGTAGTTTATTCCTTTTTGCATTCATTGCATGCTGTGCCTGCGACTTCGATCATATTGCTTGATCAGTAGTTTATTCCTTTTTGCATTACTTGCATGCTGTGCCTGCGACTTAGATCATATTGCTTGATCAGTAGTTTATTCCTTTTTGCATTGATTGCATGATGTGCCTGCGACTTCGATCATATTGCTTGATTAGTAGTTTTCAGCCTATGTCTTGATGTTCTTCCATATCACTGTTGCAGTATTCTTTAATAAAGGGACCCCCTGCCAAGGGTAGCCTGTGTCCTGCCAGCATGCCATAGCCTTAGGATTTTTAGAATGATGTCATACATCACACGTATGCTCATGGTGTGGGGCATAAAGGTGATATATGGACATACCTACTTCAAAACTTCTTTGCCTCCTGTCCAAATGCCATCTTCAATAGTCAGTCAGAATGCTCCTTAGATAAGTGCCCCACTGAGAATTTTATTCTTATCTTGACTTTGATCTTTTTTTTTTTTTTTTTTTGCGAGGTTACATGTCATCCAGAAAGGGAAAATGTCAGTGTAGGAGACACATTCCAGATAAGGCTGTCACAAGCAGTGTTTGTTTCACCTGGGTGCGTCTCACAACCATAAATCATGCCTGATTTGTCTAGTATTTATCCCAAAGACTCTGTAATCATATCTCCTCCTTGTCTATTTACCTAGAGATCCAGCATGTTAAGTTGTTGGTACAGGGTGTGATGTTGGAATCATCCCAGCCCAAGGGTCACCATCTGCCAAGAAGAAGACCAAAAAAGTTTGGTTGGATTCGGCTGCTGTACCACCTCCCCTAGCCATCTCTGTCAAGGCAGGTGAAAGTCTTGAAGGTTGTCCTGTTTTTCCATCATTTCTCCACAACTGCTTTGGAGGACAGCATGGATCTGGCTTCTTGCATATCCTTGAAGGCTCTGCAGAAATATATTATGGATATTGAGGGGGAACTGTGTCTGATCATATCCAAAGGGCTGAGGGGTGTTCCACAGATTCTTGTTAGGGAAAAGATTCCCACTACATTGAGTGTTGGCAAGGGTCCAAACCTCCTTAGATCTTTAGGGCTGACATCCTGTTGAAAAATAAGCCAAAAACAAAACATATTTTCCTGCTGCTAAGGATCTTCAACATGAATGCCAGGATTTTGCAAAGGAGTTGTTTAATACACACATGGCCTTGAAGCCACTCAAGGGAGTTTCTGTTCCTGCCCCCCACCTTCGGTCAGCTACTCATCTTAAGAGACCTAAGGAATAGTATTCTTCTGATCAGGAATTGAACACTGGAGAATAGTCTTTGGCTAATTCCTCTCAGATTCCTTCTCCATTAGACTTTGGTTCTGAGGAGGAGGACTCCATTAGTCCAGATTCTCCTTTGAAGAACATTCCTTTGTGGAATACTATCTGTCATATGACTGAATTCTTTAAATGGGATTGTACCTGGGTTTCTGACATCCAGAAGAGGTATCATGAATTCGTCCAGCTGGAGTCTTCTAAGCCCTCTGTCCTTGCTGCCTTGTTGTACACTTATTCAGTAGCTTCTTAGGATCCAGATTCCCAACCACTAAAAAAACTGATAGGTTTTATAAGGTACCTGATGATTTTAAGTTCCTTTTATAGATGTCCTCCTAATGACCCCTCTGTTTTCTCTTGTATTTTCAGATCTGTAGTGTGCCATTTGACCACTCTACTGCCCCCAAGAGACTTCACCAAATGCCTCACTCCTGTGATTGCCTTCTGCAGGATGTGGGAGGATTCAAATCTTTCCTTACCTAGATGACCTGCTCATTCAGGCTTTCATATCCAGAGACTATGCATCAGCATCTCCACTATGCTATTTGCCTCTTGCAGAGCCTAGGTATTACAATAAATTTCCAGAAATCCTTCTGTCTCCTTCTCAGGATCATATTTTTCTCAGGTGTAGGCTCCAGACCATTCGACATTTGGCTTCACTGCTGCCTCCCTAAGCTTTGAGTCTAATTGCCTTTTTTCAATCCCTTCTTCCTCAGGTCTCGGTTACAGTCAGGGAGTTTCTAAGGGCTCTGGGCTACATAGCTCCCACCATTCCTATGCTTTTTCTAGCCAGACTCCATATGAGAAAGCTATGGTAGTTTCTAAAGTGAGTCTGGCTTTAACATTCTCATCCTTTGGACTTTCAAGGTCCTCTTCTTCCATACCTCAAACAAGAGCTTAAGTGGTGGAATCATCATCTCTCTCTCAACTTAGGATTTCTTTTTCAGCTCCCAGTTCCCTCTCAAGAATGTTTTTTGAATGCCTCAGACATGAGGTGGGGGGGGGGGATTCTTTCCACCCTCTAAAGGTTCAGGGCCTTTGATCCCTTCATCACAGAGTGGGCCATATCAACATCAGAGAGATGAGAGTTCTCCTCCTTCCTCTTCAGGCCTTCTGTACTCTCTTCCTTCCAGGGTCTCTCAAAATCTTTAGACAATACCACAGTGATGTACATCAACAAGCAAGGGGGGGGGCACAGTCTTACCTCTTGTGCAGACAAGCTCTTCAGGTTTAGAATCTGGTTGTGCATTATCAGGTGACTCTTCAAGGTGTTTAAATTCCTTCAGAACAGAACCTTGTGGCAGACTCTTTGAGGAGGACCATAACACAGACTCATGAGTGGATGCTTCACAGAGATGATTCTGGACATTGTCCACCAGTGGGGTACCCCTCAGGTAGATTTTTTGCCTCCCCTCTGAACAGACAGCTTCCTCTTTTTTGCACCAGAGTCCCATATCCTCTGACATGGAAGGCGGACATCCTTTCATTTTCTTGGAAGGTGATTTTCTCTATGCCTTCCTCATATTGAGGGTCCTGCTCAAGCTAGAACAGGACTCTCCCCATACCTTGTTGATGACTCCCACTTTACTAGTTCCAGCATTGGTTCCCTCCTCTTCTGCACCTAGCCAAGGGCAATCACCATAAGTTACTTCCAATGGTGAACCTACTCACACAAGACAAGGAGTATTTCATACATCCTCACTTATCCATTCTTCATCTGACATTGTGGGTGATAGGGTTTTGATCCCTTTTAGAAACCTTTTTTTTCTGAGGACGTCTTTGGGTTGTTCAGGAGACCAGCTAATCATCTACCAGGGAATCTTATCTCTTCATATGGAAGAGATTTTCTATCTGGTGTCTTGCTCATAACCAGGGTCCACTTTCTGTGGAAGTTCCTTTGGTTCTCTCATATTTGCATGAATTGCTCCATGCTGGGTTGACATACTATTTAGCTAAAGCTCACCTTTCAGTAATTTCTGCTTGCCTGCCTCTCACTCCTCCTTTTGCTTCTAGGTTTGAGGTCAAACAATTTCTTAAAGGAGTCCTTCATATTAGGCCTCCCAGGAAGCCTATTCTTCCTTCCTGGGACATTAATTTTGTTCTTGAAAAACTGACTCAGGGTCCTTTTGAGTCTGCAGCTTCAGCTTCCTTGAAGCATTGTACTTGGAAGACTGTTCTTCTTTTGGCCCTTACTTCAGCTAGAAGTGTGTCAGAAATTCAGGTCCTTATAGCTGTGAATTCCTTTTTAGTTTTTCATAGGGAGAAGGTGTGTCTCTGTGCAAATCCTTCTTTTATGTCCAAGGTGGTTAATAAATTCTCTCTTAATCAATTTACCCACTTTTTTCCTTTTTCTGCAGTCTGCTATTGAGAAGGTTCTTCACATCTTAGATTTACATAGGCAGCACAGATTTTATTTGGAAAAGACTAAGGTCATTCGCAAGTCTGAGCATTTTTTTGTTTTCTTTTGCTAGATCTCTAGATTTGGCTGTTTCTAAGCACGCTATTTATTCTTGGATTTCTAAGGCCATTTCCTATTGTTACTCCTTTCATGGGAAAAGCTTTTCTACTTATGTAGAAGCTCATTCTGCCAGGGCTGTGGCTACCTCTGGTACTTATTTCAAGGGTTTGGATACCATTTCCAGCCTGGAGGCTGCTACTTGGACTTCTGTCCATACTTTTACTAAACATTACAAACTGGATGTGGTTTCCAGGTCTAGAGCTGGATTTGCCAGGGCTATCCTGCATGGTTTTCTTGAGGACTGTGCTGGGCCTTCTTCCCCCCAAGTTTCCTCTTGAGGTTTTGTAGTCTCCCGTTAGTAAGGAATACTGCAGCAGTGATATGAAATGCCATAGTACAATTGTGTAAAGTCTTACCATAACAGCAGATGTCCTTCCCTTCATTATTGCAGTATTCACTCCCTTGTTCCATCCCCTTTTTTTCACTCCCTTGTTCTGTCCCCTTTTTCACTCCCTTGTTCCTTCCCCTTTTTTTCAGTCCCTTGTTCTGTCCCCTTTTTTTCACTCCCTTGTTCCATCCCCTTTTTTTCACTCCCTTGTTCTGTCCCCTTTTTTTCACTCCCTTGTTCCGTCCCCTTTTTTTCACTCCCTTGTTCCATCCCCTTTTTTTCACTCCCTTGTTCCGTCCCTTTTTCCCTCTCTCTACTTTTTTTCCTTCTGGATGCATATTTTCCTCCTTTTTTCTTGAAATTTTGTTCATCCTGGGGCTTTTCATTTGTGAGGTAGGTACATCCGTACGTCACCTTTATCCCCTACGCTGTGGGCAGGGAGCATACATGTGATGTATAATGTCCTTCTAAAAATACGAAGGCTTTGATATAGTGACCGGATGTAGGGCTACTGTTGGCAGGGGATCCCTTTAGTAAGCAGTACTACAGCAGTTAAGGGAAGGACATTGACTGTTATGGTAAGATTTTACACAACTGTACCTTCCCATAGAAAAACAGGCTACAGCCAAGGCTGGTTTTAATTGTCTGAAAACAATCCTTTATTAACCAGCAGACTGGTGAGCATGAAGTAAAGCTAGCATTCAAAAGTAATTAATTAAGGCTAAAAAACTTAATGCTTTACAGATTTGCAGAACAATAACAGTATTAACACACATAACTAATATCTGCAAACTTTGTATGTCAAACATATGAAAGACTCTGTATTGGTCAAAGAATGTCTCATGAGGGGTCTATATTAGAACACTGACTTTTTAAAACATCGAATGTTCTAATATTGACCCCTATTAAGTGAACGCTGACAACATTGAACATGCAGAACTGCAAATTTTTTCCAAGGGAAAAAATTTGCTGTTCTGACACTCAGACACAAACACACACACACAAAACACAAACACACCAAACAAACAGCAATCCACACATATACACCTAAAATCCTACATCTAACCCTACACTAAACTGTACACACAGCACTAGCTATCTACTTACCTTATCCCAAACCCTAACCCTAAGGTCCGTCACTATCGCACACTCACCCTGCCCTAACCCTCACGTCCACACAAACTCACATTTACCTGACCCGCGCCCTAACCCTAACTCACCTACCCAGTGCCCTAACCCTCACATCCACACAATTGCACACTTACCTGATCCCGACCTGTAACTTTCCACCACAGTGCTGAACATAGTGAAGCCACAGGAACGGCCAACTGAATTCCTTCCCTAGGAAGAAATTCGGTGTTCTGCAGTTTCGCTATTTTCAGCATTCACTGAATAGGGGTCGATATTAGAACATTTGAAGTTGTGAAACTTCAATGTTCTAATATAGACCCGTCTCACGAGATGTTGCCTCTTTTTTTAGCCTAGTGGAACCAAATGATCTGCAATTCTTCTTAAATCAATAATTTTCTGAGGTTCCCTAAGATGATTTTGCCTCCGCTGTCCATCGCCAGAAAAAATAGTGCACCGGTTTCATACAGACAAGGAAAACAAGACTGCTGCATATTATGCAATACCTTGGAATGACAACTAGTTATTTGCCTATCAGAAGTTATGTAAGACATCTCAGAAGATTTTCATTACTTTGTGATATAGAAGCACAATCTTAAACTGATATTTGAATGCAATGTGTACTCTTGTAAGATGATTTTTTAATGAATATGGATATGCATAGCCCTTGTAAAAAAACACTGGAACCCAGATGCTTATTATCGGTGCCTGGAGCTGCTCAGTATAAACTGACCCTTATTCATCAGATCTCATCTTAACATTTTCAAGAACGAACTAAATGCCCATGAGACTATACAGAATAAAACTGTTACCAGCTAGGGCATCAAAGTATTGTTTGATTCAAAATCCAAGTAACCTCTTTGTGCATTAAATTTGGGGGGGGGTGAAAGGAAGGAAGAGATTATAAAATAAAATTGACTTCCATTAATGCTATCTCTTCAAAATGGAAACACTGTCACAAGCCCTATCTAAAATACATGATTTTAAAACTGAGAATCACTTTTTGTTTATCATATGATAAATTAAATTAACCATCAGTTTGAGCATTGGTAGATTTTATTAAACTTTTAAAATTATCCCTATGGTGGTGATTCTCATTTCATGTCCCAAAATTGTTCTGAATCTGCTAATCACTGAATCTTTGAGATAAGATCAAGTTTTGGTATAATAAGTTTGTTCATGAATTCTCCATATTTATAATGACAAACTGTATTATTGCATAAAGGCACAACTAAAAGTTAGGTAGGCTCATTGTTCAAATTAGATGCATTGAGAATCTCAAACAAATAGTTGCAATAACATCATAATTTGTTTAATACTCTCTAGTTGAGTGAAATATTCTTTTTATTGTATTTTGTACATTTGCTGTCTACATTTTAAAGACTGTGGATGAAAAGCAGAGAAAAATAGAACAAAGACCTCTAAATCTATAAAGGATGCTTATGTTTTCTCACTGTGCTAGGGGTCGCGGTGGTACAGTGGTTAGCATTGTCACTTCACAGCAAGAGGTTCTACCCTTCAATTCTCTGCTGGAGTGCCTTCTGTGTGGAGTCTGCATGTCCTCCCCGTGGACTAGTGACGTTTAAAGACATGCAAGTAGGTGTGTGCATGATTGGGTGTGCCTTCCTTGAAGGTTGGGCTGGCACCTGGGCACCGTAAAAATCTACTGCCAATCATTAGCAGACCGGAGTTCCGCTGTGGCGACCCTAACCGGGAAAAGCCGAAAGACATTACTTTTATGCTTGCTCACTGTGCTAGCAGCCTGTTTCCTGCAATATACTAATGATGGTGTAGTATAACATTACCCTGGGAAACAAATTCTGACCATTGATAATTCACTGTCAGTATTTGGAATAATATGGAAAACTCCTGAGGTATGTGGCATTGTAGTGTGATCCATCAGATCACACCTCCCAATGGGAATTTGTTGCTATGGAGTGTCCTCATTAATCACACTCCATACCATATCAATTAAGCAGTATTGTTAGTATGTGTCAGCAAAAATGACCACAACTGCACTTAGCTCTACCTACAAAACATTTCCTCATGTGGGACTCTCATATTCTCAATGCTCTAGTATATTTTAGCTTTTTGTGGTACACCACAATATCTACATTTACAAGAATCAACTAATTCATACTCTCAGTGTATCCGTCTGGTAGGGGATATTTTATGTATTTATTTTTATTTTACATTTGTTGACCGGGATAGTCCGACTGGATACATGTCCATTTTCAGTGGAGGCCCGGGGATAAAAGCTCCAAGATAATAATTCACATTAAACATTTAGTAAATGCTAGTTTCAAGCAGATTACAGTCATAAGCAATACCAGCATTTAGCACATATACTACTAACTTATTATAAAACACTTTACAAACATAACATTATTTTCAAAGTTAAATATACATAACATTACATTCAGGTTTAAGACACACTGAGAGCAGCAGTTATACAATTGACGCTTCCTGAAATGGAGTGGTAGAAAATAGTTAGAAGTAGTTGAAGGTAAGGCACCTAAGAAATATATAAAATATATATACCCAGAGCAATGCTAAAGCACGGATATGCTCTCCTTCATGCACAAAGAATTTTTTTTTTTACTTTACTTCGAATCACCACTAATCTCAGTATCATGTGCCTAATCCCCACCATGCCTTGTCTTCCTCCTGAGCTTCAGCTTAGTAAGAGTTAACTATAATATGGACTTAACACTATGAAGGTCCTCCATTTCCATGGCAGAAAACCTTATGTCTATCTGGCTGTACATGACTCACTATGATGGAGGGTGAAAGAATGAAAGTAGAGGGACCATCAAGCTGAGTCTGTCTTCTTTTTAAGTCCTGCCACTCAAAGCATCTCAAGGGACAGGAATGCAATAAAATGAGTACCTGTCAAATCTTCAAATGCTCAAAATTTCGAACGTTACATGGTCAAGGCCAAATGTTCGAAATTTTGAGTGCCAGAAGATAGACTTTCAGTGGCACCATATGGTGCAAATGGGGAGAATTTCCCTTTTCTGCACTGAAGTGCGGTCTCGGAGTTGGTATATTTAAGTATGGGGGTGTGGGGGAGTGCAGGGGGGCTTGCCTCCCTGCCTACACTGTTAGTGTTTTCTTTTTTTTTTTTTGTTCGAACATCCAAATGTCGAACATTTGGTCTCGACCATGTAATGTTCGAAATTTTGGATGTTCGAACATTTAACATAGACCAATAAAACTGTATAAGGGCTTTATCATCCATTTACACAAATTCTTATCCCAAAGAGCCATATCCCTCTTTTAAGCAAATGATTTTCATATCTTCTCTACTAAAAATTATTTGAAGGTATGTGTCCAGAGATGTAGGCCCTTAACCATTATCATTCTGGTTCTTCCCACTCAACTTCTTCAGAGTTGAGCTTTCAATCAAACCTGGGATTGCCTAGGTTATGTTCTGGGCTTCAGCCCTCTATGCCACAGACCTGACTATAGAAAATAAAATTTCTAATTGTCACTGTGTTATCCCAAATTTTAACTTCCTACTATCTAAGTGGTTAATCCCAAAACAGAAGCCAAATATATCATCAAAATCCACATAAAAAGGTACTTTTTACTGCTTCAGTGACATTTGGTAAATATTTCAACTGATTTAAAATAATTTTAATTAGCTAATATTTTTAACATGCTTAATCAACCATTTCTGAAAATGCTTTTCTATCTATTTTCTCAGTATCGCTAAGTACAATTATTGATTTTATATATATATATATATATATATATATATATATCAACAAATTGTTTTAACATTTCCTGTGTGCTCTTCAAATATATCAGGAATGGAGTACTCTAGCCTATGGACCAGGGTGTAAGAAACAGAAAAATATGCAAAAAGAGAAGGCTAGTGTAGCTACAAAGGAATACGAGGCTAGCGATTAGGGCCAACATTAAAGCCTGTAAAGAGTAGTAAGAAGGGGCTAGACATGATATAAGGAGGCTAACAAAAAGGCAAATAAGATGGTAAAAGCAAAACATGCCATACTTAAAAAGGAGTTGGAAGAAAGCATCAAGAAGGGGAAATGAGAGTGTTAGATAATACCAGAAACAGGGACTGGAGCGGCAGAACTGGCCAGACTGAGCAAAGGTGGATGGGAAATTTATGACTTGAGAAAAGCTGAATGAATACTCATATCTTTTTTTTTTTTTGCACAACATCTTTGACCATCAAGTCTCCCTCCCCTTGCTCATTTGGATGGCTTATTCCAACAAATTGGAGACACCTACTCTTCTCTCATTTCTGGAGGCAAACGTTGAGCTACCAGGAGTGGTGTCATCACCCTGAGATTTTAGCTAGCCTTAAATTCTCCACATTGTGCTGACTCACACACACACACACACACACACACACACACACACACACACACACACACGAGTATATGTTTTAGAAAACTGCACAAGTATCAAACCATGAGTGAGTAATGCCAGTATTTCAGAAATCAACATAAAAAATAAATAATGAAAGGAAAGGAAAAAGTTTCATTCTGCAATCTAATTGCAAAAACCCAACCAGACATTCAGAGATAAACTGAATAGTGGTAGTGTTACAGAAAGCCTTTTTCTAAGGAAATGTACATGGTTAGTGTTAATACAAATTAGTAAGACACTTGAATGTACACCAAACAAACTAGTACGCATGCACAATACTAAATCTGTCCCTTTGTTTAGCCATCACTCTATCCTTAACCCACAAACACTCCCATCCTCTAATGATGAAACCTTCAGTATATCTGAAACTGTATACACTAGTTTCCCAAACATTCATGCATTTTATCTTCCTCACATTAGCCAGAACATTAAGTGAATGGATGGTATGACCACATTTCACAGTTATTTGCTGTGTCATTGAGCTTCACAGCTGATAGAGTGAATAACACTCTTACAGATATCGACTGATTAATACATATATATGTCAGCATGCTGGGTTGGCACTGAGGAGTGGCTTGACTGCAGCACACAAAGCACCTACTCATTACAATGCTTTCTCCTGACCCTCCAACCTAGTGTTCCTTATGCACACAGCACAGTCTTCTCCTCCAGGATTAGCCACATGCCACTCAGCACACTCCTCCTCCCATCCAGGATTAGCCACTCAGCACACTCCTCCTCCCATCCAGGATTAACCACACAGCCCACTCCTCCCTCCAGGATTAACGCTACCACACTCCTTGCCTGCGCCATTAAGCATGCAAGCCCATAATTAAACTCACGTCACTTGGCTGTAGTCAGGGCTTTTTCTTCCTTCTATGTTGCCAGTGCAACTGGTACTGAATGAATATTTTGCTTCAGTCTTCACAAAAGAAAACAAGAAGAGACTGCCATACTGTGATGGAGTCAGGCCAGAACTGGGAGTAATGTGGACAGTACACCAGCATAGAAAGGGAGGAGGTTCTGAGGGAACTTGCTGCCCTTAGAAAGATAAAAAACAAACACAAAGACCAAATGAGCTGCTTCATATAGTCTCCAGAAATCTGCCCAGTGCTGTGATAGACTCCTTTCAAGGAAATCTTCAACAGATCACTGGATTTTGGAGGAATACCACAGGATTTAGAAAGTAAGGTACTCTTGTACAAGGAGGAGCAGAAAAAATCTGGAAAACTACAGACTTGCTAGCCTAACAACAGTGGGAAGTAAACGTTTTTGAAGGAATCTTGATGTGAAGTCTGGTAGCATTTCTAGATAGCAACAATTTCCAGGACAGCAACCAGCATGGGTTCATTGCCAGAAGGAGCTCTCAGTTAGACCTGAATAAGTTTTAGGATTGGGTTACAGGTGAATTTTTCAGGGCAATATCAGCACATGTAGACTATGTGGATTCCAGAAAATAGGAAGGGTTAGGGGATAGGACCAAGACTGAGGAACTGAATAGCTGTGTGCTTGAATGGTAGGACATGGTGGGTTGTGGCAAGAGGGCAATGTCAGGAATTAAAAAGGCAAGTACTGGAATTCTGCAAAGGTGTGAAGTGGAGTCAGTACTCACTAGTGTGTTTGTTTTAAACATATCTGAGGGAACTGAGAGGATGATTATCTTTACTGATGACACAAGGGTAACAGCAGTAGAAGTTAAGGGGAACAGTCTTGCAAAGTGTTTGGAAAGTCCTGTCATAGACATTAAGGTGTACAGTTGATGTACAGTGCAAACAAAATCAAAGTCCTTCACTAAGGCCACAATGACCTTAGTGTCCAATATCAGCTGGGGGAATAGAACTCCTAACAACTGATGAGGACCAGATCTGGAGGTTGCACCACTGGCAACATAATGTGTGGGTACTCGCAGTAACAAGTAAAATCTTGAGGTATATCCTCAAGGGGATAGATCTAAACAGAAAGATAATGTTTCAGCTGCTTAGAGCCTTGGTCAGACCACATCTTGAGTACTGTCTGCACCTCTGGTAGTCATATAATGAAAGGGGCATCAAGCTTCTGCAAGAAATTCATAGGAAATATTCCAGAAAGATCTATTTGATGGAGGAACATTACCAGAAACTAGAGAAGTTACAGCAAGTCTCACCTGAGACCCTAAGAGATATGGGAAGTACATGGTATTGGTGCACAAGATCGTGTCAGCGAGAATGTGATGTCAAGGGGTCATACTGAATAGAAGAAAGAACAGATAGCAGACTGTAGGACCGAAGTACATTCTGTATTTACTTCTTCACAAAAAGGGTTATGGACCTTTGGAATGGGCTTCTAAAATGGGTGTTGAAGAGGCAATCCACTGAGGCATTCAGTAGGGCATGGGAGGGTGAAAAAAAGATTGAGTAAGGTAGGATTCATGAAATTAGAATGTCAAGTATACTTAAAAGGGTAGAACAAATAGGAGTAAGTGATCGTTGGTGAAGATGGTTATTTTTGTTAGTGTATTACCCAATATTGCAATTCTGAGCAATTCAAAAAATAACTGACTGCAAGAAATAACAGCAATTTTTAAAACCATCTGATACAGCTCTAACTGCCCCTGCACACTACACTACTTATATATATTAAATACAAAACTCCTATACCTCGGAGAAGAGGGAACATTGTATTATTTTGTCATTAATACACATCTAATATATTTACATTTAAAACTTTGTTATTTTGAGGATTGCAGTTACCATCAGTAGACTTTCAAAATACTCCCATTTTTATCCATTTCCAGAAGAGATTCACTTATGGCCAATGTTACCATATTGTTGCCAGTAAGTGTCTAGTCAGCACAGTAGGTCATTTAGCCCAACATGGACTGTGACATTTGACTTCCTAGCACATGCTTTTTACCACTGGGCTTCAGAGGATTAATTTGTTTACCATGCCTACCTGCCATACTTCTCAACCTCTTGGCGCAAGAAATCTGGACAAAGCCTAAAGTAATGGAGGCATAAAGGCCCCAAAATAGGGGCAGATTTTAAATATTGCTCTTACAAACTTAGAAAGTAGCTAGAATAACAGGTTTTGTGTTAGCATGAATTTTCTAGAAGGTATAAAGTCTGAAATTCAAATATGCATCATTATTTAGTCACTTTAGTCCTCAGTGATTTGCCAAAAAAACACAATTTATGAGGAACAGACCAATGTGAGGCAAAATTTTGTACATTCTTAAAAATCTGGACCGTTGAGAGCTATACTACTTGTTGCTGTACCTTTCGGCTAATCAAATTCCTCAACAGAAGATGCTTCATTCTCCTCTTAAATCCTCAGTCACCCTGCTCTAGTTCACTTCTGAGATGTTTTCAGGTCTTTGGTGCTATAGTATCCTAAGAGGTCCATTTACTCTGCTGTGATGGAGCATAACAACTCCCCAACCAGTAAAATGTTGTTCAGTGGTTCCTTCTGTTTCCACTCTCTCTAGTAGTGGAGTTGACCTTGCAGCTCACTTCAGTGCAAGAATCTGGCCCTTGAATAATGGACAGCTGTGTCCTGAAATTTCCTACCTTTCATTTTCATCACAGAGAAGTGCCTACAGTTCCATATCATAATACTCAATTCATTTTCATTGTCTGTCACTTTAGGCCACCTTAAAGCTTATCTATAGCCAGCAAAATATTATTTTAAACCTGCAGGGTTATTTATGGCCAACAAAGATTTACATGCTTAATAGACAAAATGATTTATTTTAATCCTGTACTTTTATCTATAACAGCTAAAGACTGCATGTTAATCTAAAGTCAGCAAGGATTTATTTCAATCCTGCTAGATTATCTAAAACCAACAAAATGTGTTTTGATCTTATTTAATCTGATTTAGACCTCAAGAGTTTTAGGTGTTTTAGTTATTTCTGCAAATACCTGGCTCCAAATTATCCTCTCAAGCCCTAGCTCTATAAAAACAACATCAACTTTAAAGTGACTTGGACGATAGGTAAATTACTGCCTGTACCTTAAACCAAAACAGTGCAAATCATACATGCAAAAAAGCAAATCCATTTGGAGAGAGGAAAAAAAAAAGCAAAAAGCAAAAATCTTGCAGCATTGCTTGTGGAATAAATATCTTTTGCAGCTTTCTTTTCTCATACCATGATTCAATCATATATAATATTATGTGTGACTATCTGTGCAGTTCATTAATTCGGTGAATGCAGCTTGACATTTCAAACACTAATAAAATAAAAATGGCGATCTGCTGAGTGAGGTTGTTCAGATAACTTACAGAGATGTTACCAGATAATTAAAGCAACCCGCTGGATGTATTTTTTGTTCCTTCAAATAATGCTGGTATAGCATGAGTTGTGATGCATATTTTTGGTAGTAAAACTTGCTTCTCTGCTTTTCAGTAATTGTTTTGTTTCCTCCCATCTGTGCCATAAGCTTCACTTTGCTATACTGCCCTCAGCCTGAATAGACAATACAGTGTGTAATAAGTTATGAGTTATAAGCATAACAGTAAAGCAAGGCTGAGCTGCAGCATGACACCATTGATGCACATGCTGCCGCAGCTGAACTACATTCAAAGAATTATGGGAATTAAAAGTGTTACAGGAAGCATCAGTCATAATGTTGAAGGTGAACTACAAAGGATCATGGGAATTTATTACATGATACTAGTAGTAGTAGTTGAATAATGCTATACCTCAGGAAATAAAAGCTGCACTATTTTTTGCTTTATTTTTGTTTTTCTTAAATGAACTCTTCAACATTGATTCCACAGAATACATAAATGTCCCCTTGATATACACACATTGCCCTGTTTCCTACTCGGGCATAAAATGGCGTAGTCCTTTAAGTTCATTTCTTTTTACATTCCTGCATTTATAAAATTCCAGAACCAACATCTTACTACCAAACACAATGCAGCTTGGGGCAGATACCTGCATCTTGCCACTCTCTGCTAATTGTTCTGCTTCTGAGAGTTGAAGGCAGGGAAGTAATTGCAGCAGCATACTTTATAACTATACATCACTGCTAGAGAAGGATAAAATAACCTAGTGTAGAACATAACTTCTCTCAAAAACTGTGAATAAATGCCCTTTTCATAATAACTTGATGTACTCTACAATATAAATGTCTGTGCCTTCACTCCAAGTGGTGCATATTTTTTATACTCGCATATACAAACTGACCTAAGCTGGCTGTGATGCTGCCTGTATTTTGTTCTGTAGTTATGTTTTGTTTATCCCACAGCAGACAAAATATTTTTTCTTTTCTTGTGTCTTCATTTGCTTTAAATAGAAGATCACATCTGCCATGAGGTCTGGCAGTTGGACAGATGGTGTTATTAAACACGACTGTTCTGCATTTTTCAGCTAGTGCACTAAAGCATTCTGGTTCCCCCACTTACAAAGGGAAAGTTAGTTATTTTCAATCATGCTGATAAAGAGCAATTTGCAAATGTGTTTGTACACAACTTTCTATGTTTTACCAATTTTCTGACTTGTTTCTTTGTGCATCTGCTATGGCACCTTTCTTTATGTCAAGAGTATTAGTTTACCTTTTAAGGGACATCTTTTCTTTCATTTTTGGTAGAAACTGTCAGTTAAATCGCATTTGATAGTTCTGAGTGTTAAGCTTGAAAGAGTTGCTGAAATTGCTGCTTTTATTCAAAAACAGAACTGCATTCCACACTTTCTGACTAACTGCTCAGGCATAAAAAGACTTTAGCATTCGACTCTTAGATATAAAACATTTTACATAAGTAAAATCTGTGATAGATTATTTATCTTAAAACCATAAAAGCCTTGGATATAGTTAACCACCCCCTATTCACAAACTTTCTCTAACCAAAGACTGCCTAAATAATGTAACATATTCTGTTATATTTATATGCAGTAAATAAAGCATTTTTTTCTACAGAAAACTGAATTGTAATGCAAAGAACTGCAGAAATCAGTACAGGCAGGAAAAAGAAAATACTGATATCTGGGGAAAGGCCAGTCCTCAGTGTCAGTGCTCAAGACGGGCACCTGTGTGCTCTTAGCTGGGTACTCTGTTTGCTACCAGCAGGGAAGATATCTTGGTCAGTGACATCACAGCCTTACTTTGCTTCTGACAAGATTTCTTGCAAACCTGAACATATGTAGTGAGTGTAATTAATGTAAAATATAGTTAGTGCACTTAAAATATAAATGCATATCATGGTATCATCTTCTCTCAATTGCAGTTTCCCTGACACTTAACAGCTAATATCTGAAAAGGGCAGAAGTTGTGAATTTTTACTCTATGCCACAATATGAAGACAAGATCAATTTCAACAATTGGCTTAAGTATCGGTGTCATTCAAAGGGGATCCAATGCCTGTCAGCCTGGGATGACATGCTCGTCAAGCCACGATGCTTCGCTAGGGACGGCTTGCACCTGTCACCCCTGGGCTTTCGGATATTGGCAAAGGCTCCTGCCACCCCCATGGTGCCTTTTTTAGGCAAGGCTCAAAAGACAAACCCACCTCCATAGGTATCACAAGGGATAAGAAACTAAGAGTAATGCTACTCAGTGCCAGAAGTCTAAACCTCAAGATGCACGCACTCAAAACTGTCCTTAGCATGGAGAACATCGATATGTGTTCAGTAACAGAAACCTGGTTCAAGGCTCCCGAGAGCACCCAGCACTACCAGGTTATACCTCATACCATGTTTTTCGGCCCCAAAACTTGGACCGAACCACAAAAGGAGGGGGAGTATCAATATTCGTCAAAGATACCCACACCTCCAGGTTGGTGGCACAGCACAAAGCATCAGAGACTATCCATGTGCAACTAACAGTGGGTAAAATTACCTTCCAGTTTATAGCCTGCTACAGGCCACCCTCCCAAACCCAGGAACCCCCCTCGGCCTTCCTGAGAACACTGGAAAATATGAAGGTCTCTCCAAATACCATTATATTGGGCGACTTCAACTACCCAAACATAGACTGGGAGCATTACTCTAGCTCCAACACCCTAGCCCAAAGGTTCCTAGAATTTATAAACTCAAATGCTATGGAACAGCTTGTTACCACTCCCACAAGAGGGGAAAACATACTGGACCTGATCATCACCAACATGGGGACTCTATGCTCCAGACCAGAAGTGTATCCCTCACTGGTAAGATCAGACCATAAACTAATCTCACTAGATATTCACATCCTGACCCCATCCCCTGCCCAGAAAACCACAGTGAAAAACTTCTCTAAAGCAAATTTCACACTCCTCAAAACTGAGGTGGAATCCTTCAAAGCCCCCGGGCCTGTGGAAAATATGGCCCAGACTGCAGAATCCTTTATAAACACATTCTATGAACACCTTCAGGAATGCATGGATCATGCAATCCCAAACAAAACCAAGACCCAATCCTCCAAAGGCAGGAGTCCTGTCTGGTGGACCCCAGCCATAAACAAACTATACAATAGAAGGAGGAAGCTACTACATGATAGAGCAAAATCCCAAAAAGGAAGGCATCTCTGATCAGTATTAGCAAAAAATTACAGGCACTCATAAAATCGTCTAAGGCCAGCTTCGAGAGAAAAATTGCACAGGACACTAAGGATAATCAAAAGGCTTTCTTTAGTTATGTTAGGAACCTGGGTGGGAATTCCCAGATATGCTCAGAATTAGTCCAAAATGACAAAAAAATACACCAAACCCACAGACATTGCCAACATCCTAGCTGACAGGTTCAACACAAACTTCACCCCCCCTTCCCCAACAAAACGGCAAATATCTATCCCAGCAGAGTGCTGCCCCCCCTGACATCTCAGATGCTCAGGTAAGAGCAAAAAACACAGCATCAATGGGACCAGACAGTGTCCCGGGCTGTGTCCTACATGAACTCCAAGAAGAACTAAACCCAAACATAAAACTACTGTTCAATCTCAGCCTTACTACAGGATATGTACCCAAAGAGTGGCGTACAGCAACAGTGGTCCCTCTCCACAAAGGTGGTGCCTCAACGGATCCTGGAAACTATCGCCCCATAAGATCATTATGGACCTCATAAATAAAGATATTGGGGACCTATAGACACTGGATCCTACCCAGTTTGGCTTTGTTAAGGGCAGATCCTGCCTCTTAAACCTGGTTGGTTTCTTTGAAACAGTCACCAAGGCCATTGACGAGGGGAAGGTGGTCCACACAGCCTACCTGGACCTCACAAAAGCCTTTGATACAATACCCCACTCGGGCATTATAGATAAGCTCACCAGCTTAAATATAAACCCCTATGTCACTAGATGGGTTGCAAACTGGCTCAAGGACAGAACCCACATGGTTAGAATTGCTGGAGCCATGTCAGACTCCAAACCAGTTATAAGTGGTGTCCCACAAGACTCAGTCCTGGGACCTCTCTTGTTCGGTATATATTTCTCGGAGGTACAGGCCAACACGGAAGGACTGTGGCTGACCAAGTTCACAGATGACTGCAAACTGGGCACCATAATCGACTCTCCAGCCGACACAAGCATCCTACAAAAGGACTTCATAGAAACAGACAACTGGTGCCAGAGCCATGATCTCAAGCTAAATGCAAAAAAGTGTATAGTCATCCCCTTCGGCAAAAACAAAGTGCCTACAAATTACCACATAGATGGTAATCCATTAAGTATGGAAGAAGTAATTAGGGACCTGGGAACCCAAGTTGATAGCAATCTCTCATTCGACAACCACGTGGCCAAAGTGGTTAGAAAATCAATCATGAAGGGATTCACATCTAGATCAGGGGAGGTCATCGTGCCTCTTTACTCATCCCTCATCAGGCCCATAATTGAGTACAATGCCCCTTTTGGGATGTACCTTACCAGACACCTGCAGCAACTGGAAAGACCCCAAAAGTACCTCACCAAGAGGATCAAAGGGCTCAAACAGATGCCATATGCTGCCCGGTTAAAGAAACTCCAGCTCTACTCAGTGGCATACCGCCTGCTCAGAGGCGATCTGTGCCTGATGTATAAAGCCATGTCCAACCCAGAATTAATGGACATGCTGCACCTCAGAAAATCCAAATCCCATCGAGTTACGCGCTCGAGAGACTTGAACCTCAGCACTGAAATAAATAGGACATGCTGGAGGGACAGATTCATAACCCAGAGGCTCCCTTCACTCTGGAATAAAATCCCAGTCCAGGTTAGGCAGAGTCCCTCATTGACTCTCTTCAAGAGGAATCTTGATGAGTGGATGGGAGATTGTAGATTTACTCCGGGTATCACTTCTGTGTCACTGTTAGACAGATGCACAGTATACTAACCTCGAAAAAGGGCATAGCAAAATTCATTTTAAAATGGGTGGCGAAAGCCAAACACACTCTGCCTAGGCTTGTAAATGCCCTAGGGCAGATAGCCTAGTATGAACCTATGAACCTATAAAAAAAGTAACGTAGCTAAACTCACGTGTTCTTTGTATGTAGCATTCATATTGTTGGAGTAAATGGAAATAAATCTCCCGGTAATTAAAAAAAAATGAAACTTTGATATTTGGGTGTTCCACATTTTTACATAGCTCCTGGAATTGCAATATAAAATGGAATGAGGCGGGTATATCAGAAGGGGGTGGGGGGTAAGAATGGAACAAGGCCAAATAAATCTGGCTATAAGGGGCAGTTTGAGTGGTAGCAGAGGTATAAATTAAACCAGTACTCATTGTCGCTCATCAGTTTCTTGAGTTCATATCCAAGAAAGTCCGAAAAGACATTAATGCATTTTAGATTCCAGTGAATCAAACTGATACAAGTAATGATCAGTAAAAGAGCACAGTGCCAGTAGTGCATGCTGTATAACACAAATCTGCACAGCCAGTAAGATGACCATAACTTTGAGAACTGACTTACAAAGTAGACAAAGAGCAAGAAACAAGGACAATGATGGTTATAATGGAGGTGAGTGCTTCAAGATTCTCTTGTAGAAGTGTAACTCATTAATATGCAAAGTAATAACACTGCGAATAAATTTAAGGCAAATATTTTCATGTGGATGTATTGAAATGTATTACACAGAATAAGAGTGGACTATATAGATGAGAAAGAACTTCAGCAAACAGGAAATGCCCTGAAATAATGTAATCAGAAAGCCTTCAAAAATAATGTTTCTGCTTATGAGAAGCAGCAGTTATACAAAGTACTATATGATGGGAGACGTGACAAGATCCACCAAGAATGTAATAGCTCAGAGAATCACCTAGCACAAAGCAAACATGTCCGATCTCCCAATGATATTCTATTGTATTGCATGGCAAGTAAATTATGAACTGCCATGAGGAAGTAGTTATTCAAACTTATAAACAATTCATGAGACACGTTTTGAGAATCGGTATAATATGCACAGACAACTAACATAACTCATACCATCAAGGGTTGGAAGTATTTGCTCTAGACAGAAAAATTATCACCAGCAGTGTCTAACAGGGATCTGTCCTGGCATCCTTCCACTTTGCTATATACTTGTCTGTCATGAAAGTTGATATCAACAAACTAAAACTAACCAAGTTTTCTGATGATTCTAAACTTAGGGCAGTAATCAAATTCCATTCTGGCCAGTAACAGCTAGACCAAACAAATGTTTGGTGTATTAATCATGGGCTTACTCTCAGTACTAAGAAATGCAGTGTAGTTTCCTTCTGGAACGTGAGCATTACTTCTGCCAACCATGAAGATAATGTTCTATTTAAATCTGTCACAGTAATTAGGGAGTTGGGTACCTTTACTGACAGCAAACTCCACTTTGTCGACCATGTCTTTGTGCTCGTTATGACATCCTTCTGCCTTCCATGGCTTTTCCATCATTGGTATCTCAACATCTAAAAAAATTATAATCAACTTTATTGCTCCTCTATTAGGCCCATCATTGAATGTAAAGCCCCCTTTGTCAAAAACTTTGCTAAGCAAGTAAACCAATTTAACAGACCTTAATGCTTCCTCACCAGGAGGAGATTTGTTCCCATTACCCTTGACTCCTCTGATAGATTAAAACCAGGTCTTTCTGCTCATTGCTTTCTGTGCTATGAATGACCTTTGAACTCCTTCACCTAAATAGCACCAGTCATAAAGCAAACAGCCACTCTAATACCTAGCTAAACCTAGGCTACAACATCAGCATCTCTACATATTCCGACAACTACCTAACCCAACTTATTCCCTATTTACAGAATAAGCTGTCATTACATATCAAGCAGTGTACTTAACCTTTAAAACTAGTCTAGATGAGTGGGTGGTCGATTGCAAACTTTTACCTGTGCAATGTGATTGAAACCTACTTAAAGTAGGACATTGTCAGCCTCCTGGTGATGTGGCCAAGCTTTTCAGTGTTTTCCTTGGCTGTGGGGTTGCTAAGAACCCACTACATTATGTTGTAAAACTAACCATATTATAGTACTCAAAATTAGTTTGTTACAGCACATAGAGCAGGGAATACTGCAGAAATCTGGAACTACTTCAACTGTATAGATCTTAACAGGGACATTTTTGTGCAACAGTGGTACTAGAAGTAAAGAGAGGTGAACAAATGAGAGGCGATGTCAGTACATTTACTTTCACTGAAAGCAGTAAGCAAATAGAATATCTTGATTCTAGTAATGATAATGCAGATAGCCTGAATATGTTTTTCATACTTGAGACTGTCATATGAAAGTTATGGCAATGGAGAAAGGCTATATATAGGCCAAGGACCGCAATGAAGCGAATTAGTGTAATGGTGAGCAGCCTAGGAGGGCTGAATATATAATCTTCTCATTCGGGTGATGGAATATGTCCTTTGATCTTTAATTATATTCCTACTAGATGAGACCAGGAATTTCCATTACTTCATTTTAAAGGTTTCATTGATATTATGACAGTTCCTTGCTCTGAAATAAAGCCTTGTTTTGAAAGGCTTCCAGCATATTCAAATGTTTCACACATTTTTGTTATAACAGTATCAGTGAGAGAAACTGGGCATCTGTGTTGCACGGAAAATGTGAAATTATCACTAATCCCCTTGTGTGAATATCAAGTTTGTACTCACAGCAGTGAGATGAAAGTGATGGCATACAAATGTGAAACCGAACCTGGACATCATCTTTGAAGCATTTTTCCTATGAACTGTCAATGCCAGGACTGGACTTCAGTCACATTTTCTTTTATTTATTGTGACATAATCATTACTTTAAACATGAGCATTTCATTTACTCAGATACTCAGGTCATTCCAATAATTCTTTTGCAGTATCCTAAACACTAATAATATCTAGTCTAAACAAAATGCTGTCAGTTTATTTATACGTATGGTGAGGTGTGAAACTCTGTAAATTTGGCTCGACAGTGATCCACAGTTAAATGTCTGTTATACTCTCACTTGTCATTTCTGTGTTAAAAAATATATTTATAGATACAGATATATATTTTTAACCATACCAGAATTTATTAAAATGAAGTCTCTGAGGAATGCATAGAAAAATGCAAGTAGTTGCTCCTTTGATTTCGGACACTCCTCCCTGTTCCATCTCATCAGCTCAGTCTACTGAGTACAGACAGTGATCCACAGTTAAATTTCTGTCATACTCTCACTTGTCATTTCTGTGTTAAAAAATATATTTATAGATACAGATATATATTTTTTTAACCATACCAGAATTTATTAAAATGAAGTCTCTGAGGAATGCATGGAAAAACGCAAGTAGTTGCTTCTTTGATTTCGGACACTCCTCGCTGTCCCATCTCATCAGCTCAGTCTACTAAGTACAGACAGAGGATTGGGAAAGGATAACCCCCTTAGTTTCTTAATCTTCTACTATTTTCTGTTTCCTCCCTCTCCACTCAAAAAAAAAAAAAAAAAGAGAGAGAAAAAAAATTACACTTTGTCATCTTATGTTTGCTTTGTTCTCTTAAGAGTTCAAGCGCTTTTATTCTGCTGCATTTATTACTGCTTGTTAGTAGCCTGATTAAATGTATCTGTTATTCTAAGCATCTTAGTTCTGGCTTTAGCACTTGTGCATCAGGACAGTTACTTTACATTAAAGAAGGTTTTGTACTCTACACTCTTGTGGACAAACCCTTATCGATACCCTCTCTCCATAAGTCTGCCCTAGTATTCGGAACACTATGTCTGGACAATTCCCATCAGTTTCTCCTGCCAGCCTGGTCAACATGGGCATACTGAGACAGTGTAGCAACTGCCTGATGTTTACTGACAGCCCTCTTCTTCTAGTACATAATTCTTCTACTTGCGAGAGATGCATCTACATCAGTAACCTGGAATCCATGCTGTCTCTTGCCTCAGTCAGTATTCCTGACAAAAAGGAGATTTCCAGCACAAACACCACACCACTCCCATCGTATAGCCAAGTGCAACACACACTCACCTATGTAGAGGTCCTCAATAAAAACGTACCTAAGCAGCAGAGACCTCCAAAACACACTCACAAACATTACACACACAAAACCAAACACATCACACACAGCAGAAAACACACAAGTGTCTCAAAAACACAGCCCATAAGGCAAAACAATAAACCATCACAGCCCATAAAGCATAACCATAAATCAAACATACTTGTCATTGACGACTCAGTTGTGAGACACACCGATGACCCCTCACCAGACTCAACAATTAGAAAGTCATGGTCAGTTGTCTGCCTGGTGACAGAATCTACCACATCATGCACCCACTTAAATCTCTCCACAACAAGTATGATTCTGTCATTGTCCATGTTGGTGTGAATGACTTGAGATGTACCTCCCCGGACTATATGAAGAGAGACATGATGGAGTTCTCAGAGTGTGTGTCTCAGGCAGGTATGACCCTAGTGCTAAGCTACCACAATACCAACAAAAAATAATTGACTTCAACAATTGGCTTAGTTGTTGGTGTCATTCCAAAGGGATCCAGTATCTGTCTGTTTGGGATGACATGGTTGGTAGGCCTTGTTGCTTTGCCAGAGATGGCCTCCACCTGTCACCACTGGGATTCCAGATCCTGACCAAGGCTGTCCCCTCCCCCATTGTGCTTTTTTAGGCAAGGTCCCAAAGACAAATCTTCCAACATAAATGATCTGTCAAAAAGGAAATTTTAGGTCATGCTTTTAAATGCTGGGAGACTTAACCTGAAAATGCAGTCATTGGAGGCTCTCCTTGCATTGGAAGATGCCAATGTCTGTGTGGTCACGGAAACTTGGTTCAGGGCTGCAGAGAGCACCCCTGCCTTACAAGGCTTTACCTCATTCCATACATTTCAACCTCAAAATGAGGTTGGGAAGTCTAAGGGTGGTGGAGTATCTATCTTTATTAAGGACAGCCACACCTTCAGAATGGTCTGGAAGCATGATGCTCTGGAACTACTCCAGTTGCAACTGACAGTTGGCAAGACACCCATCCAAATTATAGCCAGCTATAGACCCCCTCCATGACTCAGGACACCTACTCCTCTTACCCGGATCTACTTGACTCCATCAAGGTACCGCCTAACACCCTGATCCTTGGTGACTTTACTTCAATTACCCCACCACAGACTGGGTGAACTATTCCTGTACTAATGCTTTCACTCAACAATTCCTTGACTTCATCAATTCTAACACACCAGATCAGCTTGTCTCATCCCCCACAAGGGGAGATAACATTTTGGATTTGGTTTTCACTAACATGGGCAACTGCTGCACCACTCCCATAGTATATTCTTCCCTGGTGAGATCAGATCATCGGATTGTCTCGTTCAAAATTTCTATCCCAACCAACCCTCACCATAGTTTTCAGAAACGCCTTTTACTTGGTTCAACTCCTAAGTAAAGGTATTGCATCCAGAAAAAAGAAGATTATTACCTCTCTATACTCATCCTTCATTAGACCAATAATTGAGTACAACACCCCATTTGGTATGTACCTCTCCAAACATCTGCACCAACTGGAAGGGCCACAGAAATACCTTGCAAAGAGAATCCATGGCATCCAGCACTTGTCCTATGTGGACAGGCTCACATCACTATCACTCTACTTGGTATCATACAGATTGCTCAGAGATGATCTGTGTCTCGCCTACAAGGCAATCTCATGCCCTGCCCTCCTAGAGATGCTCCATCTCCATAAGTCTAACTCCTTGAGCATTACCTGCTCAAAAGGCCTGAATCTAATATGCAACATCAAAAAAAACTGCTGGAGAGAGAGGTTTGTCTCCCAGAGGCTGCCCTATCTCTGGAATAGACTTCCCACACACATCAAACAGAGTACCTAGCTGACCCTCTTCAAGTGCAACCTTGATGAGTGGATGGGAAACCACAAATTTGTACCAGGGGTTCCACCTGTGTCCCTCATTAACAGGGGTAATAGGTGCTGACTGAAGTTTCTTTTTGGGGATAAATTCTTGTCTAGGCTTGTAATGGCCCCAGGGTCATTAGCCTAGTAACCTCTTATGATCCTAGTAGATGGGTTACTGAACACTCACTGTGTGATTTGTCATCTTAAAAAATGACACTTTTTGAAGCAGGCCATTGCAGTAGTATATTGTTATTGTATTATTAATAAAAAAGGCTGCATAAGTGGTAAAGCATCAGTTTTGGACATTAAACCATGGGGAAAAAACTGCTTTTGAATTCCACAGTAAATGTTGGGAGTTTGTTTGCATGCAGAATTTGAAAACCTGTCAAACTTTTGAAAAGAGACTTTATGCATATGAAATAATACTGTTTCTTTGTTCACTGCCATTTATGTTGATTTGTAATGCTACTGGTTCTACCTTTAACCAAGTAGAAGTTACCACTTCGCACTTAAGACGACTTTTGAGTGCAGTTAATCTTCATTTCATGAACACAGTGCTGCATCAGAAATTCCTTATGACATCTTGAAAAATTTAAAAGAGCAAATTTAAGAGGTGCCTGCTTCCTTGCAGACAATAGCTGTTATGTGATATTTATAGCACTTCAATGCTGGAGAACTTACTGTGCCCCACTTTCCTGGCCTTCAAAGAAAGAGCACATACCTCATTATTAACATACACAGAAACACATTGACCAAAGTGTGAAGTAAATGTTATGGGGAGATGATCCTTTTCCCAGCAACATGATAAAACTTCAGCATTGGCTAGATGGATCTTTGCAGGCCATTTGTCTGAAGTGGTGTACATGCATATGGTCGACCAGTGAATGGTCGAGCAGGTATGGCCGAAAGGAGTGCGGCAACATCTCAAAAATGCAATTGCAGGTGTTGCGATTCACAAAATCCCGTCCCCTTTTTGACCCACTTTTGCACTCGTTTTAGTGTGTAGAGCAATCGGAAATGTTGAATTCTGTGTTTTTACAACATTCTGACCATTCTAAGTTATGTAATTTGTGGAGAAAAGTCAGTAAAATGTATGGTCGAGCAATGTGTGCTCGACCATATGAATGTAGACTGTCTGCAGCATGAACCAATTCCAGCAGAGTAAGCGTTGTTGATGGAACTAATGATCTAAACAGCTGAGGAAAAGACCATTCTCATTGGAACCACTTTTCTACCTGCCAGCTCATCCTCAACTAAATACTCTTGGGTGAACATTGTCTCTCTCAAATGTGGATATACTGTTCAGAGCAATTAGATGGAATGAAATATCGGTGCTCAAGGAACAACCTAGAATGTAATGCAGAAAATTTGTTGTTGACACACCCTTTTCCAGTTTATTAAACACAACCAAATGTTATTTTCACCTTTCATAGGATCATAGCAGTTTACTAGGCTAACAGCCTCAGCGCCCTTACAAGCCTAGCCAAGTTTAGCCCATGTTCCCAAGGGTGCCTGCTTCAAGCAGACACTAAAATCAGCACCTATTACCTTTCCAACATGGACACAGGTGGAACCTCTGGGGTGAATTTCTGGTTACCCATCCAATTGTCCAAATTACGCTTAAATAGGACTAATGAGGGGCTTTGTTTAAAATGAATAGGAAGCTTGTTCCAAAGATGGGGCAACCTCTGTAAGACCAATATACCAGGTTAAGGTCTTTTGAGTGAGTGCCCCGTGTGCCATTTGATTTGTAATGTGTAGCATTTCCATTAAATCTGTATCAGAGATTGCTCTATATGCAAGGCACAGGTTGCCTCTTAGCAGTCTGTATGACACAGAGTAAAGTGACAAAGATTTCAGTCTGTCCACATAAAACAAATCTTGAAGACCCTGAATTTTCTTTGTAAGGAACCTTCGTGGTCTCCAATTGCTGCAGGTGTTTGGAAAAGAACATACCGAAGGGAGAGTTATACTCTGTTATTGGCCTAATGAGGAAAGAGTACAGGGGGGTTGTAACCTCTTTTTATCTGGAGACAATGCCCTTATGAGATGAGCAATATAAAATGTCCTTCTTATCACTGTGGAAACATGGTGATCAAAGTTAAGGTTGCTGTCGAACTGTGCGCACAGATCTCTTACCAGTGACTGTGTGCTTAGGGTATTGCCATTGATGTGGTAGTTTGCAGGAATATCACCCTTGCTGAAGAAGATGATGATGCATTTTTTGCATTAAGTTTAAGACCATGACTTTTGGCACCAGTCATTTGTCAGTGTAAGACCTTGCAGGATGTTGACATCGCTAGGGGTTTCAATGATTGCTCCCAGTTTGCAGTCACCAGCAAACTTTTGTCAGCCACAGTCCTTTAGTTAAAACTGTACTTTGGAAAAGTATATTCTGAACAGTAGGGGTTACAGATCTGATCCCTGTGGAACACCACTGGTTACAGGTCTGCTGGAGGAGGAGGAGTCCCCTATTTTGACCATATGAGCTTTGTCAGCGAGCCAGTTTTCATCCCACATGGCAATATATGGGTTGATACCCAGCTGGGTGAGTTTATCAATGATGCCTGAGTGAGGTATTATGTCAAAGGCCTTGGCTAAGTCTAGGTAGGCAATATGTACAGATTTGCCCTTGTCTTTGGCTTTGGTGACTGTCTCGAGGAAGTCCACCAAGTTTAACAGGCATGATCTCCCCTTGACAAAGCCAAATTGGGTGGGGTTGTGCATTTGGAGATTGCCTATATCTTTGTTAATAAGGTCCATGGCCTTGCAGATAAGGCTGGTCAGATTAATTGGTCTATAGTTCCCAGGGTTCATGGATGCATCCCCTTTGTGCAAAGGGATGATGGTACCTGTTTTTCCATTCCACTGGGATGAAGCCAATGCTTAGGCTGTGATTGAAAAGCATGCCAAATGGTGATGCTAATTCCTGTTTTAACCCATGTAGAACACAGCCCAGGATGTTGTCTGGTCCAATAGAGGCTGTGGTTTGGCCTTGGAGAGGGTGTTTAAGACCTGTTCTTTAGAGATACTAGGTAGGGGACAGGTGTTAATGATGCTTTGGGGTATGTGTGGAGGAGACAGGGGAGTGAAGGTTTCACTGAACTTGTCAGCCAGCAGATTTGCTATATCCACAGGTTCTGTATATGCAGTACCATTAACTATGAGTTCAGTGCAAATCTGGGCCTTACCTTTGAGGCTATGGATGTAACTAATGAATACCTTATGATTATCCTTAGTTAAGGAAGCTAATTTGGATTCATAGTTAGCTTTGGAGGACTTCACTAGGAGTCTTATTTCCTTGTTTAAGTTGAGGAGTGATTTTCTAGTTTTGAGGCTGTTCCTTCCTACTCTTAGACAGCAGTTTCTTTCTCTTATTGTATACCCTATTAACGCCAGCTGTCCACCAAGCAGGTCTGTTTTTCCTTGAAGATCTTGCTTTGGTTCTATCATGTATGGCAGAGTCAATACAATTGTACAGGTCCTCATATAAAGCATTAGTGTATAACTCACCATAGGTGTCTGTTCCATTAGTGAGGGGAGGGGCTATGAAGCTATTTATGCTGTCACATAAGAGGGTGTAATTGGCCTTGGAAACATTTTTAGTCTATTTGTTGCTAATGGGGGTCTTGTGTTATAGTTACTTCTAGTGAGACTGATTTGTGGTCAGATCTCACCAGGGATGGCCACACACACTGGGGGTGGTACAGCAGACCCTCATGTTGGTGAGCACCAGATCTAGGATGTATGAGCCCCGTGTGGGTGTCAAACAGCTGGTCCAGAACATTGGAGTTAACGACGTCCGGGAACGTTTGGGCAAGCGAGTTAGAATATGTATAATTTACCCAGTCAATGGATGGGTAATTAAAGTCACCCAAACCATGGTGTTTGGTTGTATCTTGAATGACTCAAGTAGATTCAAGTAGGCTAAGTGTATGTCTTGCTTAGTAGAAGGGGTCCTATAGCTGGCAATGGCCTGAAGAGTGGTCTTACCTACAGTTAATTGCACCTGAAGTAATTCAAGGGAATTGTGCTGTTTAACCAATCTAGAGGTGTATTTATCTTTAATGAATATTGATATACCACCTCCTTTAATTCTCACACCTTCAGTTTGTGGTTTGAATGTGTTAAAGAAAGTGTAACCTGGTATAGCTGGGGTGCTATCTGCAACCTTAAACCAGGTCTCAGTGACTGCACATATGTCAACATCTTCCAAGGTGAGGGGCTGCTTCTAGTGACTGCAATTTCTAGATTAGTCAATAGCGTTTAGCAGCATAACCTTGAGTTTGTTTGTAGAGGGTATTTTTATGCTGGAAATTTTGTTCATGTGACATTGCCTAAAAAATGGCACTATGGGGGTGGCAAGAGCCTTAGCCAGTAACTGAAATCCTAGGGTTGACAGATGAAGACTATCTCTGGCAAAGCACAGAGGTCTGTTGACCATGTTATCCCAGGCTGACAGATACTAGATCCCCATTAAATGACACAAGAAACTAGGCCAATTGTTGAAGTCGATCATTTTTTGTTTGTATTGAGGTATCATCCTAGGCGAATGTAAAATGCTCCTTAAGGCTAGGGACATACCTGCCTGAGACACATAATCAGAGAGCTCAGTCATGTCTCTCTTCATATAGTGTAGTGAGGTATGTCTCAAGTCATTCACACCAAGATGGACTATCAGGGAGTGATAACACTGCTTGTTGTTGACAAACTTGAGTTTGTGTGTGATGTGCCAGATCCTGGCACCTAACAGACAGATGACCATGACTTTTTCCTTATCCAACCTGGTGAGAGGGACATCTGTGTGTTTCACAATTGAGTTACCTATGACTAAGATGTTTCTTTTTGTGTTATGCCTTAAGGGCTTGACTGGTGAGACACTGGTGTGTGATATATTATCTGCACCATATTCTGCAGAGGATGTATTATGTGAATCATGCTTGTGTTTGTGTTTGGGAGGTCTCCGATGTTTAGGTTAACTTCAGGTAAGGACTTCTGCATATGTAGGCTTATGTGTTGTTGGTTTGGTAGGTTCAGGAGGTGAGGTGTGCATGGTGGCAACTTGCTAAGTATCATATGAACTGACTGGTGAGTGAAAGAGCCTGGCTTCTAGGTTCTTGGTGTAGATCCATCTCTCACATAATGAATTTGTTTGAACTACAAGTGGGTTGTCAGTGTACATGAGTCAATTGCTACATTGACTCAGGATGCCAGTGTGGACCAGGCTGGCTGGAGAAACTGTCTGTCCATAATGCTAGGTAAGTTGATATGGTCAGAACACAGGGAGAGGACAGGAGAAGTGGACAAAAAATACTAAGGGACAGTAAGTCAGATCTGTGTGGGTACCTCAGGAGCTTCACTGAATATATGACTTAGTAGGGAAGTAGCAGGAAGGGAGAGGGAGGTGAGGGACAGGAGTTTTTTGTTAGGGGCGGATAAGAGCATTCCCACTGTGATGCTGACTTGTCAGTGAGGAACAATTGCAAGAACTCACCAATGGAGCATCAGTAGTGTACTAAGGGAAAATTTGAAGACAGAAGTTTTTGCATCTATAACCGCCAATGGTGGTCACCTCTGCTTCAGCAGTATGCTATGCAAAAATGTGGTGCTTATGTAGCAAATGAGAGCAAACTGATTTAAACAAATTAACCAATAAAAAAGCTCAAAACAGAGTCCTGCTCCAGCAACCTTCAATGAAATGAGTTCTAACTGCACACTCCTGTCACTAGGGTGCAGGGAAACCCTCTCCAACAAAAGATGGCCTGGTTTAGTGCTCAAATTATACAAACAGAACTAGACTCAGCAGGCCTGAATCTAGTCTATGCTACAGCAAAGAAAGTACAGCAGTTTAAGAAAAGCAGTTGAAATAAGCAGTGATATGGTAAAAATGCAGTTCAAAAGTGAAAAAAAGTCTACTTAAGTTTTGTAGAGATTAGCAGATGCCTTGGATTGATCAGATAAATACAGCAGAGCAGTAGCTGGTCGCCAGACTCTGGGGAGCTTTGCTGAAACCAGCGCAAAGCCGCAGAAATGCAGTGCAGCAAGAGCAAACTGATTAAACAAATTAACCAATAAAAAAGCAGTTGGTGTGAAAGAGCATGATGCAGAGGACAGGAAGAAATGGAAACAGATGATCTGCTGTGGTGACCCCTAATGGGAACAGCCAAAAGAAGATGAACCAATAAAAAAGCTCAAAATTGAGCAAGTTACAGAATGAAACACTGGTTTTATTCCACTGAAGTAGACAAGTTAATCTCTTGTTTACAGATCACTTTATTGAACTTTATTTCTGTTGACAAATTCCAAATATCTAACATTTATGCTCACTTTTACAAGACCATTGTGACCGACCATGAGAGATCCAGGCAGTCGTCTCTAAGTCCTGTTCACTCAATTCCCCATTGAATTTATTTAGGCCTGCCGCAGCAAATCCTGAAGCAGCACCTTTTAGTTATTGCGTAGAAGATGTCCACACAGCTTCCTTCAAATCTTGTTCAGCATATCACTGGACAGCTTCTTTAGCTCATACCTTCCATCAGCCTACATTTATGTATCTATCTATTTAATGAGCAATTGATTGATTTTTTTTTATACAAGGATAAGGCAAACTACAAACAGCAAATTAAAATAGTATGGCCACTAAGAATAATAAATATAACAGTATTTTTTTCTGTTTCTAGAACAATATTACAGAATAAGGCATATAACTGTTAAAGTACATAAAGTTAAATCAGGGGAAAACAGAAGCTGGCAACAATGAATATGTGAGCACAGGCAGAAAGGGGACAAAGGTAAACAGGAGAATGTATTTTTCTAGGTAATTCTATTACTCTGTAAATTGGAACCTAACAAATCCTGTTTTATTGAACATTATATGCTAAATATCAGGCTGTACTGAGGTAACTTCCATAGGTCAAAGGTTACCCATCCAGTCTTACAAGTCGCACCAGACTCCTATAGCAATCCTGTAAACAGCCAGCACCATCTATGGCTCTTAGAGCAATCCTGTAAACAGCCGGCACCATCTGTGGATCCTACAGCAATCCTGTAAACAGCCGGCACCATCTGTGACTCCTACAGCAATCCTGTAAACAGCTGTCACCATCTGTAGAGTTTACTAAGCAAGGAAGGAATAGAAGTAGGTTTCCAAGTCTTTCTTCCATATATCTAACCCACACACACACTCAGGGGTAATTTAAAGTTGTCGGTCCACCTACCTCTTTTCTTGGTGCCATTAAAACTGCATTGTGAGGCTTTTGCAAATTTTGTTTGTATGTATGTGTGTATACATACATTATATATACGTATAATACAGATATGCATTCTATTAATAGTCGATCCACTCAAATGATGACATGCTTAGCATTGTCACACATCAGCAGAAACACATCAGTACTCCACTGTGCATGGTCCAAGGCTAATTTTCAGAACATGTAAAATGAATAGTATTTTCCTGCAGTGGGATAGTCCCCACACCCCCTATTAATTATGTATACTAACTCCATGATTGCACAATCCCTGATTTAAGGCTTTATCCCCTCCCCCATAGACTGTTGATTTTGCACATCTATTGATCACCTGTATATGTTGATTAAAGCATGTCAACAATACAGAGGTCAATTTAACTAAAAAATCAATCAATGCTGGGCAGCCTATATACATATATGTGCTCTAATAAGACAAACCTCCCAAATGTCAATATCTGTTATGTTGACACAATTTGGTAAACAAAACAGATGATTGACAGGTGTGTGAGATGATGAATAAAGAGGCTAACAGTGCCAACCAACTACCAAAGCTCCCCAAAGCTCATAGCAACTAAAAGAACTCACAATTGGCACTGTGGAGGTGAACACAGAATAAATCACTCACTTAAATCACCCAGGAACCAAAACAGAAGTCTAATTCAAAAATAAAAAACACACAAATGCTTAACTGAAGCATCATTTATTTCCCTGTCTTTAGGACTTAATCAGATACTGAGCAAACTACCTCCGAACACATTTATACTCTAGCAAATCACCACTAACTTAGTAATTAAGCAGTTATCCCCAATTAGAAACCTACACTTTTTAAAAGACATGCACAAAACGAAACAAACATATAATATTACAAACATAAAATGAAAATGCAGTCCTAGTAAATAAGCATTGTAAATGGTACCTAAACCACAGCTCAAGGACCAAAAGCAATTAAATACAGAATATTCTGAAAGCCCCTTCAGTGTGTAAAAATATCCAAAACATTCACACAATGTTAAACTACATTCAGTCAATACACAGTTAAAATGTCAGCATTCCTTAAAAATGTTATATGAAGAACTAACTATATAAAAAAAAAAAAAAAAAAAAAAAACTAACCCACACTACCCTCTAATGGTCAAAAACAAATACTGTCTTGTGAAGACATGTATAAAATTTATATATATATATATATATATATATATATATATATATATATATATATATATATATATATATATATATATATATATATATATATATATATATATATATATTTGTATATATATATATATATATATATATATCTGTAGGTTCATAGGTAGATACTAGGCTATCTGCCCGAAGGCATTTATAAGCCTAACCAGAATGTGTTGGCTTTCGCCCCCCCCCCTTAGATTAGTTCCCTGTACCTCTGTCCAGCAGATCCACTGAAGTGATCCCCAGTGTATACTTTGTTTCCCATCCACTTGTCAAGGTTTCTCTTGAAGAGTGTTAGTGAGGAGCTCTGCCTAATGTAGATTGGAGTCTTGTTCCAAAGCATGGGAAGTCTCTGGGACAGGAATCTATCCCTCCAGCACGTCCTATTTATTGTTGTGGTGAGGTTTAGATCCCTAGAGCATGTGGCTTGAGGGGATAAGGTTCTCTTTAGGTGGAGCATGTCCTTCAATTTTGGGTTGGACATGGCCTTGTATGTCAGGCAGAGATCACCTCTGAGTAGGCAGTATGCAACCGAGTACAGCTAGAGTTTCTTCAGTCGAGCTGCATAGGGCATCTGTTTGAGGCCAGTGATCCTCTTGGTGAGGTAGTTCTGTGGTCTTTCCAGCTGTTGCAGGTGTCTTGTAAGGTACATCCCAAATGGGGCGTTCTACTCTTGGATGGGTCTGATGAGTGATGAGTAGAAGGGCACAATGACCTCTTTTGATCTGGATGCAAACTCTTTTGTGATTAGGTGGGCCACATAGAAGGATTTTCTCACCACTTTGGCAATGTGATTATCAAAGGAGAGATTACTATCTACTTGAGTCTTCAGATCCCTTATTATGTCTTCTATATTTAGGGGACTACCACCTATGTGGTAGTTTGTGGGTACTTTGTTTTTTCCAAAGGGGATGACTATGCACTTTTTGGCATTTAGCTTTAGGCCATGATTTTGACACTAGGTATCCATCTCAGTGAGACCCTTTTGGAGGATGTCTATGTCAGCTGGAGAGTTGATTATAGCCCCTAGTTTGCAGTCATCTGCGAACTTGGTCAACCATAGTCCTCCTGTGCTTGCCTGTACCTCTGAGAAGTATATGCTTAACAGGAGGGGTCCTAGGATTGAGCCCTGGGGAACACCACTTGTAACTGGTTTAGAGTTGGACCTAGTTCCCGCAAATCTCACCATGTGGGTTCTGTCCCTGATCCAGTTGGCAACCCATCTTGTGATGTAGGGGTTTATGTGCAGGCTGGTGAGCTTGTCTATAATACCAGAATGGGAATGGTGTTGAAGGCCTTTACGAGGTCTAGTTAGGCTGTGTGTACCACCTTTCCCTCATCTATAGCCTTGGTAACTGTTTCAAAGAAGTCCACCAGGTTTAGGAGGCATGATCTGCCCTTAACAAAGCCAAACTGGGTAAGGTCCAGTGTTTGGAGGTTCCCAATGTCTTTGTTAATGAGTTTCATGATGATGCGCTCCATAGCCTTGCAGACCAAGCTAGTCGGGCTTATAGGCTGATAGTTCCCAGGGTCTGTTGTGGCTCCATCTTTGTGGAGCAGAATAACTGTTGCTGTGTGCCACTCTATGGGTACGTAGCCTGTGGAGAGGCTGAGTTTGAACAGTGTGTTTAGGTGAGGGGTTAGTTCGTCTTTGAGCTCATGTAGGATGCAGCCTGTGACATGTCCAGTCCCAGTGATGCTGTGTTTTTGACTTTGGAGAGGGCTGTTTTTACCTGAGTGTCTGTGATTTCAGGGGCTCTACATTCTTCTGGTATGGTTATGGGCCCTTTTAGGGGTGAAGCTTGCACTGAACCTGTCTGCCAGGATGTTGGTGATATCAGCCAGTTCAGTGTATTTTGTGCCATTCTGCACTAACTCCAAGCAGATCTGAGCATTGACACTTAGATTCTTGACATAGCTAAAGAATGCCTTGTGGTTATCTTTGGAGTCCTTGGCAATTTTTCTTTCGAAGTTCGCCTTGGATGATTTTATGAGGGATCGTAGTTTCTTGCTGATACTGATCATGGATGTCTTTCCTTCTTGGGATTTTACTCTTTTATGTACTAGTTTCCTCCTTCTATTGTATAGCTTGTTTATGACAGGGGTCCACCAGTCTGGTTTCCTTTTCTTGGAGGAGTGAGTCTTGGTTTTGCTTGCGAGAGCACAATCCATGCATTCTTGTAGGTGCCCGTAGAATGGATTAGTAAAGGATTTTGCAGCTTGGACAGCGTTATCATTTAGCATGGGGGCTTTTGAAAAGTTTTTCACTGTGGTTTCCTTGTCCGGGGGTGGAGGCAGAATGTGGATATCCAGAGTGATTTGTTTATAGTCAGATCTAACCAGCAAGGGGTTGACCTCTGGTGTGGAACACCGGTCGCCCATGTTGGTGATGACCAGGCACAATATGTTGTCACGTCTGGTGGGAGTGTTGACCAGTTGATCCAGGGTGTTTGACTTTATAAATTCTAGGAAATGTTGGGCAAGGGAGTTAGTACTTGAGTAGTTCTCCCAGTTAATGTTTGAGTAATTGAAATTACCCAATATTAGGGTGTTTGGTAGGACCTTGATTTTTCCCAGTGTTTCCAGAAACACAGAATGGGGGTCCTGGGACATTGTGGGTGATCTTTAGCAAGCTAAAATTTGAATTGCAGTTTTGCCCTTTGTTAGTTGCACTTGGATGATCTCTGAAGTATCGTGTTGTGCCACTAACCTGAAGGTGTGGGTATCCTTGATGAATATGGATACGCCCTCACCTTTTATATTTTGGTCTGGGTTCTGTGTCCGAAATGTATGGTATGAGTTTTAGCCTGGTAGTGCTGGGGTGCTCTCTGGAGCCCTAAACCAGGTTTCTGTTACTGCACATATATCAATTTTCTCCATACTGAGGAGTGCCTCGAGAATGTGCATTTTGAGGTTTAGACTTCTGGCATTGAGTAACATTACCCTCAGTTTTTTGTTACTTGTGCTATTTACAGTGGTGGGTTTGTCTGAGCCCTGCCTAAAAAAGGCACTATGGGGGTGGCAAGAGCTTTGGCCAGTATTTGAAAGCCTAAGGGTGACAGGTGCAAGCCGTCTCTAGCGAAGCACCGTGGCTTGTCGAGCATGTCATCCCAGGCGGACAGACACTGGATCCCCTTTGAATGACACCAGAAACTTAGCCAATTGTTGAAATTGATAATTTTGTTCTTTATACCGTGGTATCATTCTTGGTGAGGGCAGGATGATACTCAGGTTCAGAGTCATACCAGCCTGGGCTACATGATCAGAGAGCTCTTCCATGTCTCTTTTCATGTAGTCCAGGGAGGTACAACTCAGATCATTCACACCAACATGGACAATGACAGAGTCATATTTGTACTTGTTCTGGAGCGACCTGAGTGCTTGTGTTATGTGGCGGATACTGGCATCTGACAGGCAGCTATCAGTAACCTTCTCCTTATTCAGCCTAGTGAGTGGGACATCATTGTGCCTGACAATATAGTCACCTATTGCTAGTGTGTTGGGTATGTTATTTTGCCTTAAGGGCTGTGATTGTGTGGCACACTGGTTTTGTGAAGTGTGTGTTTCATGGTTTGTGTTGTGGGGTGGAGGTTGCTTGGATGTCTGCTTTTGAGGTCTCTGTTACTTTTGCAGATTTTTATTTAGAGCCACTGAGTATGTTTCTGTGTATTTATGTGTGTTTTTTGCCGGTGCTGGTTTAATGGGTCTATGTGAGACTGGATCAGATAGTCAAGAGAACGGAAATACTTGCATCACACCATTAGTCTTGGGTTGAGAGAGCTTAGCCTCCAGTTTGGCTGTATAATTGCATCTCTCACATGTATTAGTGTTTGGTGGTAGGAGGAGAGGATTGTCTATGTACATGAGGCAGTTGTAGGAGGAGAGGATTGTCTATGTACATGAGGCAGTTGTAGCATTGCCTCAAAATGCCAAGATTCACCAGTTGGACTGGAGAGTATACCTGAAACTGCCCTTTGGACATGCCTTGATAGGTACAGTGAACTGTTTTACTGATTGGTTGGTAAGGTCGAATAGAGAGCCTTGTCTTTCTGTACAGTATAGGGGGCACTAGTGCTAGGGTTTATAAGTGCTTGCTATGAGTTTTGAGCAAGTGCTGGGCTGAGAAATGAATGGCTTGAGTGCTTAAGTTGAAAGTTTGTCTAGTTCACAAGGAAAAATTGAAGGGGAGACTTTCCGGAGCCGAGAATAGTTGTACCCTAGCTAACGGACATTGCCCAGCGTGCAAAACCGGGCAAATGCGTTTTTTATAGCAGGGAAATGAAAGAGATAGAAATTAGCACACAATGGCCAATAAACTACTAATTTCTGGGCTGAAACCACTCCTCCAGGGACATATAGGCTGCTCAAAGCTCCCCTCTCTCACAGGTGAACAGAGAAACCTCCTTCTTTCCAAGTAAGGTATGGGCAAACACAGGTATTTGTAACACAGCCCTGAATTCAGCACTAACCTGAAAACTGGATTATACTGGCTTAGAAAGGTGGCAAACAAGTATTTTTTTTTTGTTTTTGTTTTTTTCAGAAAATAAAGCAGACACAATATAAAAAAACACTTTAAATGCACAGAAAAGGAAACTTATTGTTATATATCTCAGATCAGAGTTGTAGTCAATGCCTCTAGTAATAAAGTAGGAAGAAACACAAATACATGAAAGCAGATGAATAAAGTGCAATTTTTTATATGTATCAAACAATAGAAAATGAACAAACTGATTTAAACAACTTACCCAATTAACCAGAAAAAAGCTCAAAACTGATCCCTGTTCCAGCAGTCTTCAGTCACCCGAAATTCCCAGTTTGGAAGGGCAGAATCCAGCCTCTCCTCCCACAAGAGTGCAGACCACAAACCTTCTTAATGTAGAATAACTGGCCTGAAGTCCAAGTGCTTAAACCAGAACTAATACACTTTTAGAATAGCAGACAGTGAGCCTTCAATCAGCAATTCCCAGCTTAGAAGGATGTAAGCTACCTGTCCTGCCACAACAGTGCAGACCTCAAACCTTCCAAATGTAAAACAACTGGTATGAAGCCTAAGTAAGTGCTTAAACCAAAAGACGTGGAATAACAGTTACAATTTAATCAGGCTCCTACCAAGCAGTAATAAATGCAGCAGAATAAATAAAATTGAGTACTTTTAAGAAGAAGCAAAAGCAAAATAAAGTAGAAGGAAACAGAAATACAGTAAATGCAGATGAATAAAGTGCAATTTTTTTGTGTGTTAGTTAAAGTGCAAGGAGAGAGGAAGGACGAACAACCCCCCCCCCCCCCCAGCCATACCTCTCAAACTGGAAACATCAAAAATCTGGACAAAGGCCCATGAAAAATGGGTATAAATCTGTACACTGATTAACATAAAATTTGCGTACATAATTATGTAACCCCACCCACTCTAACAGAATTGTGGGATACATGCCTCTCAACCTCTTAGCACAATACATCTGGACAAAGCCTAAAATAATGGGGTACAAAAGCCCCAAAATAGGGATATACTTAAAATACTGCTCTTATAAACTTGGTAGAATAATACGTTTTGTGTTCGCATTAATTTTCTGAAGGAATTTATAAAGTCTGAAACTGAAATGTGTGTCATTATTTAGCAACTTCAGTTCTCAAGAATTTGTCAGAAAACCACAAATTTTGTGAAGAACAAAATAAAAATATGAGCCAGAAATAGGTTCATAGGTTCATACTAGGCTATCTGCCCTAGGGCATTTATAAGCCTAGCCAGAGTGTGTTTGGCTTTCACCACCCATTTTAAATTAATTTTGCTATGCCCTTTTTCGAGGTTAGTATACTGTGCCTCTGTCTAACAGTGACACAGAAGTGATACCCGGGATAAACCTACGATCTCCCATCCACTCATCAAGATTCCTCTTGAAGAGAGTCAATGAGGGACTCTGCCTAACCTGGACTGGGATTTTATTCCAGAGTGAAGGGAGCCTCTGGGTTATGAATCTGTCCCTCCAGCATGTCCTATTTATTTCAGTGCTGAGGTTCAAGTCTCTTGAGCGTGTAGCTCGATGGGATTTGGATTTTTTGAGGTGCAGCATGTCCCTCAATTCTGGGTTGGACATGGCCTTATATGTCAGGCACAGGTCACCTCTGAGCAGGCGGTATGCCACTGAGTAGAGCTGGAGTTTCTTTAACCGGGCAGCATATGGCATCTGTTTGAGCCCTTTGATCCTCTTGGTGAGGTACTTTTGGGGTCTTTCCAGTTGCTGCAGGTGTTTGGTAAGGTACATCCCAAATGGGGCATTGTACTGGATTATGGGCCTGATGAGGGATGAGTAAAGAGGCACGATGACCTCCCCTAATCTAGATGTGAATCCCTTCATGATTAGGTGGGCTATATAAAATGTTTTTCTAACCACTTTGGCCACGTGGTTGTCAAATGAGAGATTGCTATCAACTTGGGTCCCCAGGTCCCTAATTACTACTTCTGTACTTAATGAATTACCACCTATGTGGTAATTTGTGGGCACTTTGTTTTTGCCAAAGGGGATGACTATACACTTTTTGGTGTTTAGCTTGAGGCCATGGCTCTGGCACCAGTTGTCTGTTTCTATGAGGCCCTTTTGGAGGATGCTTGTGTCGGCTGGAGAGTCGATTATGGCACCCAGTTTGCAGTCATCTGCGAACTTGGTCAGCCACAGTCCTTCCATGTTGGCCTGTACCTCCGAGAAATATATACCAAACAAGAGAGGTCCCAGGACTGAGCCTTGTGGGATGCCACTTGTAACTGGTTTGGAGTCTGACATGGCTCCAGCAATTCTAACCATGTGGGTCTGTCCTTGAGCCAGTTTGCAACCCATCTAGTGACATAGGGGTTTATATTTAAGCTGGTGAGCTCATCTATAATGCCCGAGTGGGGAATTGTATCAAGGCTTTGCGAGGTCCAGATAGGCTGTGTGGACCACCTTCCCTTCGTCAATAGCCTTGGTGACTGTTTCAAAGAAGTCAACCAGGTTTAAGAGGCAGGATCTGCCCTTAACAAAGCCAAACTGAGTAGGATCCAGTGTCTGTAGGTCCCCAATATCTTTATTTATGAGGTCCATGAGGATCCTTTCCATAGCTTTGCAGACCAAGCTAGTCAGGCTTATGGGGCGATAGTTTCCAGGGTTCGTTGAGGCACCACCTTTGTGGAGAGGGACCACTGTTGCTGTACACCACTCTTTGGGTACATATCCTGTAGTAAGGCTGAGATTGAATAGTAGTTTTATGTTTGGGTTTAGCTCTTCTTGGAGTTCATGTAGGACGCAGCCTGGGACACAGTCTGGTCCCATTGATGCTGTGTATTTTGCTTTGGAGAGGGCGGCTCCCACCTGAGCATCTGAGATGTCAGGGGAGCAGCACTCTGCTGGGATAGATATTTGCCCTTTGGTGGGAGGGGAGAAGTTTGCACTGTACCTGTCAGCTAGGATGTTGGCAATGTCTGTGGGATCAGTGTATTTTTGTCATTTTGGACTAATTCTGAGCATATCTGGGAATTCCCACCCAGGTTCCTAACATAACTAAAGAAAGCCTTGTGATTATCCTTAGTGTCCTGTGCAATTTTTCTCTCGAAGCTGGCCTTTGACGATTTTATGAGTGCCCTTAGTTTTTGCTAATACTGATCAGAGATGCCTTCCCTTTTGGGATTTTGCTCTATCATGTAGTAGCTTCCTCCTTCTATTGTATAGTTTGTTTATGGCTGGGGTCCACCAGACAGGTCGTCTGCCTTTGGAGGATTGGGTCTTGGTTTTATTTGGGATTGCATGATCCATGCCTTCCTGAAGGTGTTCATAGAATGCATTTATAAAGGATTCTGCGGTCTGGGCCGTATTTTCCACAGGCCCGGGGGCTTTGAAGGATTCCACCTCGGTTTTAAGGAGTGTGAAATTTGCTTTAGAGAAGTTTTTCACTGTGATTTTCTGGGCAGGGGGTGGGGTCGGGATGTGAATATCCAGTGAGATCAGTTTATGGTCTGATCTTACCAGTGAGGGATACACTTCTGGTCTGGAGCATAGAGTCCCCATGTTGGTGAAGATCAGGTCCAGAATGTTTTCCCCTCTTGTGGGAGTGGTAACAAGTTGTTCCATAGCATTTGAGTTTATGAATTTTAGGAACCTTTGGGCAAGGGTGTTGGAGCTAGAGTAATGCTACCAATCTATGTTTGGGTAGTTGAAGTCACCCAATATAATGGTGTTCGGAGAGACCTTCATATTTTCCAGTGTTCTCAGGAAGGCTGAGTGGGGTTCCTGGGTTTGGGAGGGTGGTCTGTAGCAGGCTATAAACTGGAAGGCAGTTTTACCCACTGTTAGTTGCACACGGATAGTCTCTGATGCTTCGTGCTTTGCCACCAACCTGGAGGTGTGGGTATCTTTGATGAATATCGATACTGCCCCTCCTTTTGTGGTTCGGTCCAAGTTTTGGGGCCGAAAAGCATGGTATGAGGTATAACCTGGTAGTGCTGGGGTGCTCTTGGGAGTCCTGAACCAGGTTTCTGTTACTGCACAGATATCAATGTTCTCCATGCTAAGGAGAGTTTCGAAAAGTGCATCTTGAGGTTTAGAATTCTAGCGTTGAGTAGCATTACTCTTAGTTTCTTATCCATTGTGATACCAATGGAGGTGGGTTTGTCTTTTGAGCCTTGCCTAAAAAAGGCACTATGGGGGTAGCAAGAGCCTTTGCCAATATCCGAAAGCCCAGGGGTGACTGGTGCAAGCCGTCCCTAGCAAAGCATCGTGGCTTGTCGTGCATATCATCCCAAGCTGACAGGCATTGGATCCCCTTTGAATGACACCAATACTTAAGCCAATTGTTGAAATTGATCATCTTGTCTTCATATTGTGGCATCATTCTTGGTGAGGGTAAGATGCTACTCAAGGTCAGGGTCATACCAGCCTGGGCTACATGCTCAGAGAGCTCCTCTATGTCTCATTTCATGTAGTCCAGGGAGGTATGTCTCAGGTCATTCACACCAGCATGGACAATGACTGAGTCATATTTGTACTTGCCTTGGAGTGACCTGAGTGCTTGTGTTATGTGGCGGATCCTAGCACCAGACAGGCTGCTCACCGTGACCTTCTCCTTGTTCAGCCTGGTGAGCGGGACGTCAGTGTGCCTGACGATAGAGTCACCTATTACAAGTGTATCAGGTGTGTTGTTTAACCTTAAGGGCTGTGACTTTTCGGCACACTGGCTTTGTGAGATATGTGGTGACGTGTTTTGTTTTTGGGTAGCGGTTGCTTGGGTGTCTGCTTTGGAGGTCTCTGCTGCTTAGGCAGATCTTTATTTAGAGCCTCCGAGTATGTTTTTGTGTGATTATGTGTTTGGTTTGCTGTCGTGGTAGGTCTATGTGAGACTGGAATTGTAGTGAGTGTGGTTTCCTTCTCCTCCTGACTGGTTATGCCAGTACTGAGTTGAGAGAGCTTAGCCTCCAGTTTGGCTATATGGTTGCATCTCTCACATGTGTTGGAATTTGTTGGGAGGAGGAGAGGGTTGTCTGTGTACATGAGGCAGTTGTAACATTGCCTCAAGATTCCCATATTCACCAGCTGGACCGGAGAGGAGATTGACAACTGACCTTTGGACATGCTAGAATAATATTGGGAATTCCTTTATAATTGTAAACAAGGGCCAATGGGGAGCGAGGGTGTAGTGCTTTTAATTTTTAGTGCTGACTTATAATTGCTTTAGTGAGCAAGTGCCAGGTAACAAATGCAATGTGTTACAGGTAACTTAAATGCAAAAATGACAAACAGTAACTTTCTTTCAAGTGAAGCAAGGAAATAAGTACAGTAAGCAATGCAGATATCACTAGGGATCCAATCTAGACAGTTAAGAGGTATGTCAATGAGACAAACATATTCTACATCAACTCAACTTTTTTTAAATACAATAAAAAGTATCTCATTAGACATTCACTTAGAAAACCTGCTTCTGTACATCATAATCATTTCCACTGCCCACTTGGAAAGCATCTCATGCCTTATTATGCAAGAACACTTCATGGTCTCCTAAGAGAAGAGAACTCTGAAAAAGATTTTAAATAGCTCACAGGAGGTCCGAAGATCTTATTTTCAGCTGTGTCTTTGTGTATTTGACAGGTCTTAAGGCTGTAAATTCAGAAGCAAACAATTCTGTCATGTGTATATGCATTATTATACTGAGTGTCACTAAAGTAAACACCAGGGAATGCCATATTTCATCAGGTTGACACTAGCAGTTGCATGAATGTCAGGTCCCAGAGCATGTAACTTAGCAACTGCAGCACCAAAAGAAATGCTGGTACCAGCATTGTCACCAAAAACTTATTACTAGATCAATATTATTGTCACAGGTACTGGTATCAGAAAACGTGATGTTGAAACTACAGGTCCCTGCAGCATCATAGATGCACAGAGTACTAACTCTGGAAAAATGATGTCATTGTATTCACCCATACTAAGACAAATGCTGGGGGCATGACAACCAACATTTTTCCTAATCTCCCGTTTGTTGGACAAATGCATCACTGCACCAGTAAGGCTAAATTAGGGTCTGGTAGTGGAGGGGGTTAAGGAGAAAAGGAAGCCCACATGTCTCCTCTTCATGCTGTGTTACTAAAGAAGTGTGATGGGGGGTGGGTCATCAGGCCACCTGCCATGAGCTTTCATTATAGTCTCTGTCACCATACTTAACTTCTTAGCACAAGAAATCTGGAAAAGCCTAAAATAATGGGGGGGGGGGGGACAGGCCCAAAAATTGGGGCAGATTTTAAATATTGATCTTATAAACTTAGAATTGGTAGAATAACAGATTCTGTGTTAGCATGCATTTTCTAAAAGATATAGAAAGCCACAAATTTTATGTAGAACAGACCAAAAATATGAGACAAAAATCTAAACAGTTGAGAGGTATGATTTGGTATGCCACATTTCATTCAGATACTATGAAAACAAAGTTTATTCTGTGTAAGTGATGGTATAACATATATACAGAAAAAAATCAAAGGATAGAAGCTTTAAAATCTTGGAGTATTTATAGCTCAGGATTTATCCATTACTGAAGTTACAAACCATATACAAATAGAAGTTATCATGCACAACTAAGAACAATTGCCCTTCAGAGCCTCCAGTAAATGTCTGTCCTAGATCCATAGAACTAATACAAATCTCAGCACCAGAGGTATTCTTGGCCAATGAACAACATGTATTTTCACTGTCACAAAGAAAAAAACTCCAAGACGATCAGCTTCAGAATCATTTGCAAAGCTTACCTCAACACCCACTTAATATGATCAAAATGAGGCTGGCAATACTATCTAATTTAACTAAAAGATTGAGGCAATACAGTCTGTTCTGTTTTTTTTTTTTTTCTTTATTAGTACCTGTAGGATCAAGAGGAAATTGAGCCTCTGCGGCTGGAAAGAAATGGGATTTCTGAATTTCCTGGAGTTGCAACTTGCTGGCAGCAGACTGTGGGCAGCCACCAAATCCAGACTCTGTGCACAACTTGATAACTAACTTATCGTTACTTATTTATTATTAAATAGTAAAAGAAAACAGGATCAGCTTTATAGCTCCTGCCTGCTCTGCTTACTGTGTGTGTGCGCTGCAGAGTGCTAATGTGAATGAACTGGATGAAATTATTATCCACCTGCGACATCTTTATTAACATGAACCCAAATGTCTGGAAAATCCCACACTATAAATCCAGGTTCGCCATCTGTGGAGAAAATACCGCCTTATGTATGCACTCTAATGAAGTGACCAATGGTTTAATTAAATATGACACTTTTAGTTTAACTCACCCTCCACATGAAATGTACTCGAATAAGTACTCAAATTGTTTCGTTACACCAAAAGTTGTTTAAAGTTAACCGAAAGGTACCATAAGGGTAGTCGGATGATCAGATAATATTTTATAGTCCTAAAACTGGTACTTTGCTCCTGGAACAGAATCCCCTTTCTTCTGCAGAAAGCTAGTTTCCTTGATTGTGTTTCCCGTGCTTAAATTCCCGCCTTAATTTCCATCAGTCTTCCACTATTAAAAATGCAAAGAATGAGTGAAGTAGGCAGTTTGACCTATCCAATCGCGGAATTTGAATGACGCATGAATTGGAATGCCCTTTCTGTCACATAAGGAAATATTACACCAATTAATCTCCAAGTAATACAAAGCATGCTCTTCACATTCTGCAACCCCGTAAATAAATTCTGCTCTGATATGGAGCCGAAAACTGCTTTATGATAGTTATACTTCCAGAAAATGTAGCTTTTACAAGCGTGCATTTACTAACTTTGCTAAGCCTTCTTATGCTTTCCAGTAGAGACATCAATTTTGGATTTTGCATGGAGAATATTTACTGTCATCATTGTATGAAACTAACTATCATGAATTTTCAACAAGAGTAATCATCTTGTGGAAAGCTTCTGTTGATATGTGCCCTTACAGCTTCTGCCCGTTCTACTTGCTAATGCTATGTATGTGCTGATGTGAACGAATGTCGTTCAATCAAAATTAATGTATTAGTGAGTATGACTAGGACCTCACTGTCCCCGAGTCTACTATGAATGAATATAAATATTTTAAAAACAAAGGTAAACAAACTTTACAGACAGTCTGAGCCCTATTCTGATAGGCTGGCAGTGGCAGTTGCCTTCCTGAAGCTGTCATCATCGTGTACACCCTGCACTTGATGTCAGAGAAAACTTAAAAAAAAAAAATAAAGAATATTTGGGAAAAAAAATCAGAAATTAAAGGGGCCACTCGGGAATTCGTGGCACCCCATTATTTGCACCTCAAAACTGATAAATACCGAGGAATTCAGTATGGTTGAGAGGTATGCCCCCAACACCAACATTGGTCATTACTAACAGATATAACAAATCCAATAAAAAGGAAGCAAGTTTAAATTTATATTATTTTGTTCACACTGGTAAACCAACACATATATGTTGTATGTAACAATACATGGTTGAGACTGACAATACCCAGGTGTTGCAGGGGTGGCAGCCTCAGCTCCAGTTTTTACAAGTATAATCTTCTGGTACTGTGAGACTAAATATGCAGTGCATAGTCTATATTAAGAGGATGGCAAACCGCAAAAGTTGATTGAATGTTTAATGTATATTAACAATATTGATTGATTTATCTAATTTACTAGTAAAGTGGGTACAGTTTCTATTGACCATTTGGGTGTTGCCTTAGTTAAGAATCACAGTTACACGAAGTATGAATCAAATGTATATAGAAAGCCCACATTCTCAAAGAATTACAGTCACTTCACCTTTAATCACTCATTTTAGTAAAAGTGTAACTTGGTCAAAGGGCATATGGTGAGATTCTCTGTATTTGTTTCTAATGATGTTACATTTTAAAAAGAATTAATTAAACATACAAATATATTTGTTAACAAGCTACCCCAGTGAATTGTTGATTGAAATTAGTGAAGAACTGGTCAAAACAGAATGACAAAGTTCCGGCCCTTTTTTAAAGACCCTGAAGTAGTTGACAAAAACTCCTCCAAAGATAATTCCATACAACAAAGGGAATAAGTATATAAAGAAAATTATGAAAATAATTGAAAGATAGTTTTTAGACCCCTAGGCTTACTTGGGAAGTTAGGCAAAAGTCCACTTTATGTGTACAAGAGGGGCAAGACAGTTACAATCATTCTTTGAGAAGGGGAAATTATTATAACTACCACAGGGCTGAAAAAGTGGTTGGGATGAAAAAATATAATGTGCTCACAATGTGATCACAGTGCAGATATGTTTTGGAGTTGGTGAATCTTGCTCTGAGTACCTACCAAAGGGTAATAGCCCCAAAAGGCAGATATGACTGTAACACGGGGGGAGTAGTATACTATGCTAGTTGTATGACATGTAAAATAAAACAAAGTGTAATTTTCATGTGGCTGCTCCCAAAATACCAGCCATATATGGAAATCCAAAAATTCATAAATCTGTCACTTCCCTATCATAAAGACTGGATTGCAGAACCAGTCTCAAACTACTTAGAGCATACACTTAAACATGCCCTAAGATATTCTACAACAATAATTAAGGATACATCCCAGTGTCTAACAACATTGCTGACTGCTACTTTATTATATTAGATATAGAGGCCCTATTTACATCAATACTGAATGATATCGGAATAGAGTACCTTCATGAATTTATGCATTGCATGCAGTTTTTTCAGCAGCTGAGACTAACACCATTTGTGACTTGGCAGAACTGGCTTTAATTAATAATGTTTTTTATATCATAAAAATATATATAAACAGTGTAAAGGAGTAGCCATGGGTATGCCCATGGCTAATAGCTATGCAATTTT